>NC_080379.1:21147471-21317872 GCF_014773155.1 Arachis stenosperma
ACCTCACCGACACCTCAGATGCAGTTTGTTCCAAAGCCTTTCCGACTACTTTGACAAAGACGGTAATTAGATGGTTCGACAACCTCCCTCCTAGCATCTCAAGTTTCGATGACATGGCCAAGAAATTCCTAGCCAGATTTTCCATCCAAAAAGATAGGGCTAAACATGCTCCGAGCCTATTGGGAATCTGACAAGGAGAACGGAAAACCCTTCACAACTACATAGAAAGATTCAACAAGACATGCCTGGACATACAGAACCTACCAACGGAGGCCACCATTATGGGTCTCATTAATGGCTTGCGAGAAGGGCCCTTTAGTCAATCCATATCAAAGAAATACCCCACATCTCTGAACGAGGTGCAGGAACGAGCGGAAAAGTAAATCAACTTGGAGGAAAACTCTCGATTAGGAGAGATCTCGAAAGCTGGATTCGCCTCCCGGGATAAAGACAAAGATTCCAAAAAGAAGAAAGATCGACATGGAGAGAAAATAAAAAATACCACAATTATACCCCCCTTCGGGTATCTCTTGTGGATGTATACAGAGAGGTTTGCAACACAAAAAAAATACCACTAGCTCGGCCACTCAAAGGCAATAAAGGAGGATGAAACCGGGTTAAATATTGTGAATACCATCGGATCCACGGGCACTCCACCAATGAGTGTTTCGATCTAAAAAATGTCATAGAAAAGCTAGTAAGAGAAGGAAAGCTAGATCGATATCTGGCCACCCGTGACGATGAGCAAAGAAAAAGAAGAAGAGCAAAAGATGTTGGACAAACCGCGCGATCCATCTCGTACACCAGAAAGACATGTCTACATGATACACGGCGGATTTGCCGGGGGAGGAATCTCCAAATCATCTCACAAAAGACACCTCAAAGATGTATATCATGTCGCAGGAAAGGAGGAAGCACCCGACATCTCCGCGGTTACTTTCACCAAGGAAGACGCTTCCGGCATCGCATCAGGATATGACGATCCCATGGTCATCACTATTATACTGACAAACGCAAATCTTCACCGCACGCTAATAGTCTAGGGGAGCTCCGCCGATATCTTATTTAAAACTGCCTTCGACAAACTCGGCCTAGAAGAAAAAGAACTCAAAGCATATCCGAATAGCCTGTTCAGACTAGGAGATACCCCGGTTCAACCGATGGAATACATCTCGCTACACACAACTTTCGGAAAAGGAAGTCAGTCAAGAACACTCAAAATAGACTACATCATAGTCGATGTAAGTTCAGCCTACAATGCCCTAATAGGTCAGACAACGTTGAATCGGCTCGGTGCAATAGTCTCAACCCCACATCTATGCATGAAGTTCCCAACGGTAGGGGGATAGCTGCGATAAAAGCAGATTAGAAGATGGCACGTCGCTGTTACAACGAAAGTCTAAGCCTCAGAGGTAGAGGAGAAGAGTTCCAGACAATTGAGCTCGGTGGAGTTCAGAGGCGGGAAGAACTCCGCCCCCAACCTGAAGGTGAAATAGAGAAAATCCAGATCGGGGACACCCCAGACCAAACGACCAATATCGACACACTCTTGAAAGGAGACATAAAAGAATCACTCATACAATTTCTACGAGACAATGTTGACCTCTTTGTGTGGAAGGCCGCAGACATGCCAGGCATATATCCCAAGCTAATGTGCCACAAGCTAGCAGTCTACCCAGGATCTCGGTCGGTAAAACAGAGACGTAGAAAGCTAGGACCAGAATGCTCTCAAGCTGTGGAAGAACAGGTACAAGCTTTACTGGAGGCAGGTTTCAAAAGAGAAGTCAAATACCCACTATGGCTTGCTAACGTCGTATTGGTGAAAAAGTCAAACGGGAAGTGGCGAATGTGCACTGACTATACCGACCTCAACAAAGCCTGCCCAAAAGATCCTTATCCAGTCCCAAGCATCGACGTACTGGTAGATACCTCCTCCGGATATAAATACCTCTCCTTTATGGATGCATACTCAAGATATAATCAAATCCAAATGTACCCACCCGACTAAGAAAAAAACCTCATTCTTAACCCCAAAGGCAAATTACTGCTACATCGCCATGCCCTTCGGTCTTAAAAACGTGGGAGCCACTTACCAAAGATTAATGAACAAGATTTTTTTGGATCACATCGGAAAAATCATGGAAGCCTACGTGGACGACATGCTAATAAAGACACAAAATGAAGAGACGTTATTATCCGACCTGACCCAAGTATTCGACACTATAAGATGACATGGCATGCGACTCAATCCCGCAAAATGCACCTTCGCAGTAGAAGCTGGTAAATTTTTGGGCTTTATGATCACACAGAGAGGAATCGAGGAAAATCTGGATAAATGCCGGGCCATACTCGACATGAAAAGTTTGACTTGTGTCAAAGAGGTACAATAACTCAATGGAAGGTTAGCAGCCTTGTCCAGATTCTTGGCCGGATCAGCAATAAGATCTCTCCCCTTCTACGCCACTATAAGGAAGGGAAAGGAGTTTAAATGGACAGCGGAATGCGAGCAAGCCTTTCAAGACTTCAAAAGATTCCTAGGACAGCCACCCATACTGACTCGGCCACGGGAAGGAGAACCACTCATATTGTACCTCGTGGTAGGAAATCGGGCAGTAGCCTCAGCATTGGTCTGAGAAGACGACAGCGGGCAACAGCCCATATACTTTATCAGCAAAGCATTACAAGGATCCAAGCTGAACTACCAGAAAATAGAAAAGTTTGCTTACGCTCTCATACTAACATCATGACGACTTCGCCCATACTTCAGGCCCACACCATTAGAGTTTGGACCAACCAGCCCATAAAAAGGATCTTATAGAAAACAGACCTGGCGGATAGAATCTTGCAATGGGCAGTCGAGTTGTCCGAATTTGATCTTCAATACGAAGCTCGGACGGCCATCAAATCACAACACCTGGCCGACTTCATTGTAGAATTTATAGACACACCGGAAATCCCCACAGAATGGAATCTCTATGTGGACGGTTCCTCAAATAAAACTAGAAGCGGCACAGGCGTGATAATTGAAAGCAACCAGGGAATCCAAATCGAACTCTCCCTCAAATTTGGGTTCCCTGCCTCAAACAATCAAGCGGAATATGAGGCACTACTAGCTGGTTTGAAACTAGCCAGGGAGATTGGAGCTCAAAAGCTTATCATCTTTAGTGACTCGCAGGTAGTTACTTCACAAATAGGAGGAAGCTACCAAGCCAAAGACCCCATCATAAAAAAGTACTTGGACAAAGCCAGAGAACAACTCGGACAATTCGGAGAATATGAGATTCGTCACATACCCCGAAAACAGAATGCCCGAGCCGATGCACTCTCAAAACTAGCCAGCACCAAACCAGGGGGCAACAATAAAAGCCTCATCCAAGAAATTCTACAGAATCCATCAATCTCAGAAGAAGAAAAAGTCCTAGCCATAACAGGTCGCGATCAGGGTTGGATGACTCCCATAATTAACTACCTCAAAATAGAAGCACTCCCCACAGAGGAAAAAGAGGCAAAAAGATTAAAATGGGAAGCACAATACTACACTATCATAGACAACACTCTATACAAAAGAGGGATTTTGATACCATTATTAAAATGTGTAACGACTTCCAACACAAAGGAAGTTTTAGAAGAAGTACACAGTGGCATTTGTGGCAATCATCTCGAAGCGCAAGCACTTACCAAGAAAGTACTCCGGGCAAGATTTTATTGGCCAACTCTACAAAAGGAAGCCACAGAGTTCGTAAAGACATGTCCATCATGTCAGAAATATGCCAACTTTCACATCGCCTCGCCAAAGGAACTCATCAGCGTGACCTCACCTTGGCCATTCGCAAAATGGGGACTCGATCTTCTCGGACCATTTCCTCAAGGATCGAGACAAGTCAAATTCCACATAGTAGGAATAGATTACTTCACAAAATGGATTGAGGCAAAACCCCTAGCTAACGCCACTGCTCAAAGAAGTCAAAAATTTCTATATAAAAACATCGTCACAAGGTTTGGAGTTCAATACTCCATCACTACGGACAATGGTACCCAGTTCACAGATGCATGCTTTAGAAAGCTAGCGGCCGACTTGAATATAAAACAACAATTCACCTCTGTTGAACACCCCTAAGCCAATGGGCAAGCCGAAGCTGCCAACAAAGTCATATTAGCCAGGTTAAAACGGAGATTACAAGATGCAAAGGGAGCCTGGGCTGAAGAGCTCCCGCAAGTCCTATGGACATATCGGACAACTCCACATTACACTACAAAGGAGTCACATTTCTGATTAGCTTACAAAATAGAGGCAATGATCCCAGTGGAGGTCGAAGAAGGATCACCCAGAGTGATCCACTATAGCAAAAAAGCCAACTCCCAACTCCAAAGGGAAGAGCTCGACCTACTTCCGGAAATCCGAGAAAGAGCTTGGATAAGGGAAGAGGCGTTGAAATGACGGATGGCCTCCAGATACAACCAAAAGGTAATACAGCGGGCCTTTGCTGAGGACGACCTCATCTTAATACGAAACAACATCGAAACAACTCGACCTGGAGAAGGAAAGCTGGCAGCAAACTGGAAAGGACCTTACCGAGTCATAGAAGTGGTGGGAAAGGGCTACTACAGGCTTTCCGAACTCGACGGGCGAGAGCTTCCCAGGTCATGGCATGCCTGCAACCTAAGAAGGTACTATAGCTAGGGATGATAAAGGACCTTGGACAAGGCACACTCATTTTCCTAAAAGGTTTTTTTAACGAGGCACCAAGCCAAGACCTACAAATCACCCGACTTAGGAAATTAACCCCTGCATGTATATTTGCATTTTTTTAATAAAATATGTTCAGATTTTCTACAAATGCTCAAGCCGCATTATTCCGAAACATTCATCGCCCAATTATAAAGCTACGGATCGACAGAAAATAAAAGTCAAATTCACTATGCGATCGCGATCGCGATAAAGACCAAAGATGAAAACCAAATTCATTAAAAGGTTTGCCAAACGAGGGTTAAAACCCAAACTCTACAAAATTGGCAAAGATGAAAATAGAATAATGCAAGAAGTTATAGAAAGTGATCCATAGAAAGGACCTGACGAGGTCCTAATAAAATGGATCGCTATAAAATAACTTGAAGACTGGCCGACACAAAGAAGTCGGAGCAGCCACAACAACCCAAGTTATAAGTAAAGCCCTGGAAAGAGGTCTGGCTAACCCTATAAAAGAGGATTACTATAACTTAGAAGAGCCTGACATGATGAAGTCGGACTCCTACGAAAATGTTACAAAGGTAATACCTGAAAGAGACCTAAACAAGGTCAAAGAAAGAGGATTACCAAGTAACTGGACAGGGACCGACATGGCGAAGTCGGCCCAAAAATATAAGGTTACAAAGGTAATCCCTGAAAGAGACCTGAACAAGGTCCAAGAAAGAGGATTACCAAGTAACTCGACAGGGACCGACATGGCGAAGTCGGCCCAAAAATATAAAGTTACAAAGGTAATCCCTGAAAGAGACCTGAACAAGGTCCAAGAAAGAGGATTACCAAGTAACTCGACAGGATCCAACATGATAAAGCTACCTCTGAAAGAAACCTAAATAAAGTCCAAAAAAGAGGGTTACAAACAAACAACTCAACCCGAGTTGAAGAAATCGGCAATCTCAGTATTATAATTCCTAACGAAGACCTGAACAAAGTTCAAATTGTTGAAAGCAGCGTCAGGCAAAGGAATCAAGCCGATCATGTCAGACAAAGTCCCGACACTCTCAAAGACTACAAAGGTACCAAGACAAACGCAGACAAATATGATATGAAAACAAAAGTTATAATAATAGCCAGCTTTAGAGGCCACCAGGTTCAGCCCACAAAGCCTGGAAACTACTTTGTTTATCAAAATAAAGTTGCTAAACAAGCAACTAGAAAAGCGTCAAAACATCATTCACAAAATAAAGAGTTTTAAAAATAAAGCCCACAAGCCGGGCAATCTACAACGAGTAAGAAGGAAATTCAGTTAACATTCGAAGGCTTCTCAGCAGCATCAAGTCGGGGTGAAGGAGGACGAGTCTGAAGAAGCACCGTATCCACCGTCCCATCATCCTGGTTCAAGATTTGGCAATCTGGTTCCCCCCTGGGTGATTGATCTCAGCAGAGGAAGTCAGAGAAGTCGGTGCAACAGAAGTCTTGGTAGCGGGTAGCGAAGGACGATCATCATCATCATCATCAGGATCATCAGTGACAATCTTACCGTCCTTAACAATGTTGTCCAGACTAATAAGGGAAAGGTCGAGATCTGGCATAAGAACTCAAAATTGCCCCTTCAGATTCTCATAAGCAGCAGTAACACTGCCTACAAGATGACTCTGAAGTTCGGTATAATCGGCCCGGACAGATTCCAAGCTACCCCTGAGCTCCATCGTCTCTCTATAAGTAGTAACATAGCTATCCTTATGTTTTAACGCCGTATCCTCGACCAGTTGCACAGCAGCCGCCAGACCAACAGCCCGAGCCTTTTCCCCCTTAAGCTCCTTTTCTAGCTCAGCCACTTTCACCTCGAGCTCCTCCTTCAAACCTTTAATTCGGTCAAACTCTGATTTTGCCTCCTCCATAAAGGCCTTGGTAGCATGGATAGGAAGATCTTGAGCAGTCCAGTATAAAGCCGCTCCCATGTGTGCCAATGTAATACCACTCTGAGTAATGAAGTCTAAATGACGAAGAATGGATACATCGTCAGTAGGCATGACACCATAGGGAGCAATCTGTTGATTTACAAACCCAACAGCATCAAAGTCGGGAGCACCAAGATTAAAAGGCTCGACAGTCCGAGGTCTTTTTGGAGGAGGAGTGGCAGAAGGAGAGGAGGTACCAATAGAAGTTTGCGATGGATCGACCAAACGAACCCGGGGAGTAGGGATCATCCTCCTCGGCCCAGGAGAGCTCGGGACAGACGGCTTCGACAAAACCTGGGAGGACCCTTCCCCGACCACCTTGGCCGGGACGTTCTGAGCCGCGGTAGCCTTCCTCGCCTTCTTAAAGGCCTTCAGCGAGTCATTATTCTTCGACATCTCTGAAAAATTAAAAAAATACAGCAACTTACAAGCCAGAAAAGAAAGAAGAAAACAAAACAAATGGGGACACAGTTTATAATACCCAGCACGCTGCGGATCAAGGATGGATCCCCAGAAATTTCTTGGTCTCAAGATGGGCAGGTTTCCCCCAAATATCCTCCAAAGCAGCAACAAAAGCCTGCTCAACCTTATCTAACATCTACCTGGTATACCTAGATACAACTACATTCCTCTGCCATTCTAAAGGAAAACGAAGCTTGCCATTCTCATCCAGAAAGAAAAGACGAGCTCCTTCAATAGCTCGGATCTTGAAAAAGTAATTCTTAAAATCTCGGAAAGACTCATCATACATGGAAAAAACCTTATGTCCCTGGGCCGACCTAAAAGAAATCCAAGAATCTTTCTTTTTGGTAGTTCCAGGCTTAGTCAACACAAACAGATACAGAAAAAGAGTTAAAGAGGGCTTAACACCGAATTCATGACAAACCAGCTGAAAAATCTTAATAAAACCCCAAGAATTCAGATAAAGATGATATGGGGCTACATTACAAGACCACAACAGGTCAGTCTCAAAGGAAGTAAAAGGAATGGTAATATTCATCTGACTAAAGAAGAAATCATATGCATAAAAGAAATGACGCTCTCCCTGGGTCGGAACAGGAAAGCAGACCCTGTCATCAGAATCGGGTGCCACCAACTCACAGTTGCATTCTTGATTCTCACTACTACATATCCGATGGTGTTTTCTAAGCTCCGTACAGAACTCCGAATTAGCTAGAGACACACATAACAACACAAGGGAGTCCAACCAGTCGGACATCCCCTCGGAAACCTTAGAAGACGCCTCGACAATATTTTTGTGAGAAGACATGGTTAATGGTGGACGAAATTGTGATTCATTCTTTTCACTTCAACAATCCCAGGTAATGGCTCCAAAAACTTGGTGTCAATGCCATGGTTCACAACTTCACACAACTAACCAGCAAGTACACTGGGTCGTCCAAGTAATACCTTACGTGAGTAAGGGTCGATCCCACGGAGATTGTTGGTATGAAGCAAGCTATGGTCATCTTGTAAATCTCAGTCAGGCTTATCCATGTGGTTATGGGAGATTAGATAATTAAAAGATAAATAAAATAGGATAGAAATACTTATGTAATTCAATGGTGGGAATTTCAGATAGGCGTATGAAGATGCTGTACTCCTCTTGAATCTCTGCTTTCCTGCTGCTTTCATCCAATTCTTCTTACTCCTTTCCATGGCAAGCTGTTTGTAGGGCATCACCGTTGTCAATGGCTACATCCCATCCTCTCAGTGAAAAAGGTCCAAATGCTCTGTCACGGCACGGCTAATCATTTGTCGGTTCTCAATCAGGTTGGAATAGAATACCTTGATTCTTTTGCGTTTGTCATCACGCCCAGCCTTCAGGAGTTTGAAGCTCGTCACAGTCATTCAATCCCAGAATCCTACTCGGAATACCATAGACAAGGTTTAGACTTTCCGGATTCTCAAGAATGCTGCCATCAATTCTAGCTTATACCACGAAGATTCTGTTGGGGAATCTAAGAGATATGCGCCCGGCCTAAGGTAGAACGGAAGTGGTTGTCAGTCACGCGCGTTCATAGGTGAGAATGATGATGAGTGTCACGGATCATCACATTCATCAAGGTGAAGTGCAACGTATATCTTGGATTAAGAATAAAATTGATTTGGATAGAAAATAATAGTAATTGCATTGAAACTTGAGGTACAGCAGAGCTCCACACCCTTAATCTATGGTGTGTAGAAACTCCACCGTTGAAAATACATAAGTGAGAGAGGTTCAGGCATGGCCGAATGGCCAGCCCTTAAATCGTGGTCACTGGATCAAAATACAATCTAGGATCCAGAATGATAATATGATAGTAAAAAGTTCTATTTATAATAAACTAGCTCCTAGGGTTTGCAGAAGTAAGTAATTAATGCGTAAATCCACTTCCAGGGCCCACTTGGTGTATGTTTGGGCTGAGCTTGATCTATCCACGAGCTGAGGCTTTTCTTGGAGTTGAACTCCAAGTTATAACGTGTTTTGGGCGTTCAACTCCGGATCATGACGTGTTTCTGGCGTTTAACTCCAGACAGCAGCATGTACTTGGCGTTCAACGCCAAGTTACGTCATCAATTTCCAAATAAAGTATGGACTATTATATATTGCTGGAAAGCTCTGGATGTCTAATTTCCAACGCCGTTGAGAATGCGCCATTTGGAGTTCTGTAGCTCCAGAAAATCCATTTTGAGTGCAGGGAGGTCAGAATCCAACAACATCAGCAGTCCTTTGTCAGCCTTGCTTTCAGAGTTTTGCTCAGGTCCCTCAATTTCAGCCAGAATTTACCTGAAATCACAGAAAAACACAAAAACTCCTAGTAAAATCCAGAAATATGAATTTAACATAAAAACTAATGAAAACATCCCTAAAAGTAGCTTAAACTTATTAAAAACTTCCTAAAAACAATGCCAAAAAGCGTATAAATTATCCGCTCATCACAACACCAAACTTAAATTGTTGCTTGTCCCCAAGCAACTGAAAATCAAATAGGATAAAAAGAAGAGAATATACTATAAATTCAGAATATCAATGAATATAATTCTAATTAAATGAGCGGGACTTGTAGCTTTTTGCTTCTGAGCAGTTTTGGCATCTCACTTTTTTCTTTGAAGTTTTGAATGATTGGCTTCTCTAGGAACTTAGAATTTCAGATAGTGTTATTGATTCTCCTAGTTAAGTATGTTGATTCTTGAACACAGCTACTTTTTGAGTCTTGGCCGTGGCCCTAAGCACTTTGTTTTCCAGTATTACCACCGGATACATAAATGCCACAGACACATAACTGGGTGATCCTTTTCAGATTGTGACTCAGCTTTGCTAGAGTCTCCAGTTAGTGGTGTCCAGAGCTCTTAAGCACACTCTTTTGCTTTGGATCCTTTTTACCCTTGCCTTTTGGTTTTAAGGGCTATTGGCTTTTTCTGCTTGCTTTTTCTCTTTTTTTTTTTCAAAATATTTTTTTCGCCAATTATTATTTTATTTATTTATTTATTTTTTTTCGCCATTCACTGCTTTTTCTTGCTTCAAGAATCAAATTCATGATTTTTCAGATTGTCAATAACATTTCTTCTTGTTCATCATTCTTTTAAGAGCCAACAATTTTAACATTCATAAACAACAAGATCAAAAATATGCATTGTTTAAGCATTCATTCAGAAAACAAAAAGTATTGTCACCACATCAATATAATTAAACTAAATTCAAGGATAAATTCAAAATTCATGTACTTCTTGTTCTTTTGAATTAAAACATTTTTCTTTTAAGAGAGGTGAAGGATTCATGGAATTATTCATAATCTTTAAGGCATAGTTACTACATACTAATGATCATGAAGTAGAGACACAAAATATAGATAAACATGAAGGATAAAAACCGAAAAAACAGAGAAAATAAGAACAAGGAATGAGTCCACCTGAGTGAGGGTGGCGCCTTCTTGAAGGTCCAATGGTGCTTTTTGAGCTCCTTTATGTCTTTTCCTTGCTTCTGTTGCATGATCCCTAGTGATTTTAGTGCTCTTATCTTTATTTGCTCCCAATAGTTGTGTGGAGGATAATTTATCCCCTTAGGTATCTCAGGGATCTCTTGATTTGCAGTCAAATATTCTACCACTGAGCTATAAACCCTTTACATGAAACTTTCCATCTCCCATGACTTGGAGGTGGAAGCATTTTGTCTTTCCTCTTCTCTTTTTTTTTCTTTTTTTTTTGAGGTTTCTCTGAATTGTTGATTTTTAGTTTCTCTTGACTTCCTCTTCAGAGTCCTTTCAGGTTCATGATCTGCTTCAATAAGAATGTTCTTGTCCTTGCACCTGCTCATATAGGGAAGAAGAGAACAAGAAAAGAAAGAGGAATCCTCTTTGTCCAGATATAGAGGTTCCTTTATGTGAGTAGAAAAGAAGAAGAATAGGAAGGAGAAGAGGAAAATTTGAACTCAGAGAGAGGGGGGTTCGAATTTTTGGATGAAGAGAAGTGTTAGTAAATAAATAAAATAAATAGAAAGAGATGAGGGGGAGAGAAATTCGAAAATAATTTTGAAAAATGGGTTAGTAATTTTGAAAATTAAAGGAAAAATAAAATTAAAATTAAAATTTGAAACAATTAATTAATTAAAAAGAATTTTTGAAAAAGAGGGAGGTATTTTCGAAAATTAGAGAGGGAAAGTAGTTAGGTGGTTTTGAAAAAGATAAGAAACAAACAAAAAGTTAATTAGTTAGTTGAAAAAGATATTAAAATCAATTTTGAAAAGATAAGAAGATAAGAAGTTAGAAAAGATATTTTAAATTTTTTTTTTGAAAAAGATAAAATTTTGAAAAAAATATGATATAAAAGATATGATTTAAAAAGATATGGTTTTGAAAAGATAAGATTGAAATTAGTTTTGAAAAATATTTGAATTTTAAAATCACAATTAATGACTTGACTCACAAGAAATCACAAGATATGATTCTAGAACTTAAAATTTGAATCTTTCTTAACAAGAAAGTAACAAACTTGAAATTTTTGAATCAAAACATTAATTTTTGATGCAATTTTTGAAAATATGATGTAAAGATAAGAAAAAGATTTTGAAAATATTTTGAAAAAGATTTTTGAAATTTTCGAAAATGATGAAAAAAATGGAAAAGATATGATTTTTGAAAAAGATTTTAAAAAGATAAGATATTTTTTTGATTTTTGAATTTTTTTTGATGAGAGAGAAAAACACTAAAAATACTCAATGCATGAAAATTTTGGATCAAAACACATGATGCATGCAAGAACACTATGAATGTCAAGATGAACACCAAGAACACTTTGAAGATCATGATGAACATCAAGAACATATTTTTGAAAAATTTTCAAGAAAAGAAAACATGCAAGACACCAAACTTAGAAATTTTTCATGTTTAGACTCTATGAATGCAAGAATGCATATGAAAAACACCATACAACACAAAAAAAGAAAATATGAAGATCAAACAAGAAGACTTACCAAGAACAACTTGAAGATCATGAAGAACACTATGAATGCATGGAATTTTCGAAAAATGCAAGAAAAATTTTTAAAGAACATGCAATTGACACCAAACTTATGACTTGACAAAAGACTCAAACAAGAAACACAAAATATTTTTGATTTTTATGATTTTTCTAATTTTTTTTTGTATTTTATTTGATTTTTTCGAAAAACATATAAGAAAAGGAAAATAAGAAATTCAAAATTTTTAATATGAATTCTAGGAATCATGCAATGTTAGTCTAAAGCTCCGGTCCAGGAATTAGACATGGCTTAATAGCCAGCCAAGCTTTCAATGAAAGCTCCAGTCCAAAACACTAGACATGACCAATGGCCAGCCAAGCTTTAGAATACATAGTTCAAGCATGTGAAGAGAAAGCCTCAGTCCAAAAGAATTTAGACATGGCTTTACAGCCAGCCAGGCTTCAACATGCTTCATGAAGCTCCAGAATGCATAGTAAAAAAAAATTTTTGAATAATTTTCGAAAATAGGGAGAAGATTTTGAAAAGATTTTCGAAATTTTTTTTTGAAAAAAACGAAAAAAGGAAAGAAAAATTTTGAAAAAGTTTTTGAAAAAAAAATTACCTAATCTGAGCAACAAGATGAACCTGTCAGTTGTCCATACTCGAACAATCCCCGGCAACGGCGCCAAAAACTTGGTGGACGAAATTGTGATTCATTCTTTTCACTTCAACAATCCCAGGTAATGGCTCCAAAAACTTGGTGTCAATGCCATGGTTCACAACTTCGCACAACTAACCAGCAAGTGCACTGGGTCGTCCAAGTAATACCTTACGTGAGTAAGGGTCGATCCCACGGAGATTGTTGGTATGAAGCAAGCTATGGTCATCTTGTAAATCTCAGTCAGGCTTATCCATGTGGTTATGGGAGATTAGATAATTAAATGATAAATAAAATAGAATAGAAATACTTATGTAATTCAATGGTGGGAATTTCAGATAGGCATATGAAGATGCTGTGCTCCTCTTGAATCTCTGCTTTCCTGCTGCTTTCATCCAATTCTTCTTACTCCTTTCCATGGCAAGCTGTTTGTAGGGCATCACCGTTGTCAATGGCTACATCCCATCCTCTCAGTGAAAAAGGTCCAAATGCTCTGTCACGGCACAGCTAATCATCTGTCGGTTCTCAATCAGGTTGGAATAGAATCCCTTGATTCTTTTGCGTTTGTCATCATGCCCAGCCTTCAGGAGTTTGAAGCTCGTCACAGTCATTCAATCCCAGAATCCTACTCGGAATACCATAGACAAGGTTTAGACTTTCCGGATTCTCAAGAATGCTGCCATCAATTCTAGCTTATACCACGAAGATTCTGTTGGGAAATCTAAGAGATATGCGCCCGGCCTAAGGTAGAATGGAAGTGGTTGTCAGTCACGCGCGTTCATAGGTGAGAATGATGATGAGTGTCACGGATCATCACATTCATCAAGGTGAAGTGCAACGTATATCTTGGATTAAGAATAAAATTGATTTGGATAGAAAATAATAGTAATTGCATTGAAACTTGAGGTACAGCAGAGCTCCACACCCTTAATCTATGGTGTGTAGAAACTCCACCGTTGAAAATACATAAGTGAGAGAGGTTCAGGCATGGCCGAATGGCCAGCCCTTAAAACGTGGTCACTGGATCAAAATACAATCCAGGATCCAGAATGATAATATGATAGTAAAAAGTTCTATTTATAATAAACTAGCTCCTAGGGTTTACAGAAGTAAGTAATTAATGCGTAAATCCACTTCCAGGGCCCACTTGGTGTATGTTTAGGCTAAGCTTGATCTATCCACGAGCTGAGGCTTTTCTTGGAGTTGAACTCCAAGTTATAACGTGTTTTGGGCGTTCAACTCCGGATCATGACGTGTTTCTGGCGTTTAACTCCAGACAGCAGCATGTACTTGGCGTTCAATGCCAAGTTACGTCGTCAATTTCCAAATAAAGTATGAACTATTATATATTTCTGGAAAGCTCTGGATGTCTACTTTCCAACGCCGTTAAGAACGCACCATTTGGAGTTCTGTAGCTCCAGAAAATCCATTTCGAGTGTAGGGAGATCAGAATCCAACAACATCAGCAGTCCTTTGTCAGCCTTGCTTTCAGAGTTTTGCTCAGGTCCCTCAATTTCAGCCAGAATTTACCTGAAATCACAGAAAAACACATAAACTCCTAGTAAAATTCAGAAATGTGAATTTAACATAAAAACTAATGAAAACATCCCTAAAAGTAGCTTAAACTTATTAAAAACTTCCTAAAAACAATGCCAAAAAGCGTATAAATTATCCGCTCATCAGTTAACTAGTCCTACAAGAAGAAAAGAAGATTGGATTACTCAAAAACATCTCAGAACACTAATCAAACAACTCGGGCATAAATGGAGACAACTCAAAAACTAAAGCGTATAGGTATCAAGAAGCTAGGCAAAGCAACAAAAGGAAACCCCAGGACCCAGTCCAAAAAAGTTCCAGGGGCATCCTTTGGAGGTAGAATAAGGACCCAGGGAAGCCTACAAGCCTACATCTGTACACGTCCCAACAAGAAAATAAAGTCTCTATTTCAACAAGAATGACACTTGGAAAGGCCACAAACCAAATAAATGATCAAAATCAGGCGCCTCTCGAAAATACGATTTTAGTCTACCCAACAGCAAGAACATGCCAAGCGGAAAAACTATCAAAGGCACAATCTTTCTTCAAAATCAAACAAGCCACTTATACAGAAGCAGGCAACAACATGTAAAACCCTAGAAGCTTCAACCATTCAGGAAACACCAGAAAAGAAGAAACCAGAAATCAAAGTGACAAAAAGCATAGAAATGCAAAAAGGTTCAAACTTTCCAAGAATTACTCAAGTAAAAACCCTACTGCACCAGGAAAACAAAATAATGCAAGCAAAAGAGAAGATGAACCAACCTGAGAAAAGGGAAGCATACGGAGGAAAGATTGAAGACAAAGCGGTCATCGAAAACAAAGAGGGCACCTACGATCACCAAGCAACGTCGCAAAGAGAAGACGCGAAAGGGCGGAACACAGGCGAAAACAGAAAAGTGAGAAAGAAAAGGGGAAGTTACAGAGAAGAGGAAAAACCATTTCTGTGTGTGAAAGTTCAAAATAAAAGAAAAGAAACGGGGCATTGAAAACCAGTTAATGAGGGCATTAAAACCCTTGTGCATTCCCGACGCAAGGACGGTAAAAAACGCGCGCTCTCAGAGAAAGTGAAACGTTCTGCATTCAAAAAACTCTACAAGGATAAAATCAAAAAAAGGTTGAGTTTGGCTTCACCTGAGAAGGTTTGAAGTCCTAAAACTAAGACTCGACCTCCAAATAAAGACCAAGCTTGAGCAGGGGCACTGTTCATACCCTGGGTCAAAGCAGTCTGACCCGGGATGTTCTACAGACAAAGCGACCGATCTCTTCAGGTCAGGATGACCCGACCTCTTCTCAAAGAGCTTGGCCAAGTCACAGGAAAGCCTAATAAAGAGCCCAAACAGAGGAACACGTCCCAAATCCAAGGGCAGCCCAAGCCTGTAGAGATAAAGGCGGTTCCCTTGAAGATAAGAAGACCTCACTCAAAGATAAGATAAGATAAGATAACTATCTTATCTCTGGAAAGGTCACTCCCCACCATTATAAATACACTGGAGCACTCAGGTATAACTCATACTCTGATTCTACTAAATACCTGCTTAATACCCTTGCTAACTTAAGCATCAGAGTCTCTTACAGGTACCCCTACCCTCCGGGGACAAATGATCAACACCATCACCAAATCTAGCAATTCGGACACGACAGCTCCGACCAACTTTGAAGATCTCGTCCGAGATCGACCTACAGTTTCAAGTAACCCTCGGAACAATCCCTATCTGATATTTTTTGCTTCACCAACTCTACGTGCAGGGGTTAGTATTATTACATAAACTACCTTGCTCAGATATGGGGAGACATCTATTTATATTTTCTAAGAGAAAAATCAAAACCCTCTCTTGAGATATATTAAATGCATTAAGCATATATTGTACTGAAAATATTTCTTATTTGGTGTACTATTTTAGTTCAAGATATGTGCTTCTTTATAAAATTCAAGTTCTAATTTTAAATGCATCATGCTTCTTGCTTATTGTCAAACAGCTAATTTTTTAACATCATTATTTAGGATTGTTCCATGGCCTATTAAATTGATGAATATTATTCATCATGTGACATGCTCTTCGAAGGGAACATACATTTAACATTTTGTTGGTCATTTGACCATAACAAGGAGTATTCTGTGAGTTCCTTATTGTAATTTTTATATTTTTAGACCTTTTCCCGTTCTTTTTGAGACCTTTTTCTTTAGATATGTGTTCTAGACCCGATCCTTAGGCTCCAAATCGGAGTAGCCACAATCTAGTTACTCAGGCATGGGTCACCATCCTAGTCCAGTAGCCACAAATCTCTAACCAACATCTGAAATTCAAACACTTTTCTTATCTTAGTCCACAAGATAAGATTAGATAATAACTACAAACTATATATAAGGGGAGTTAGGAACTCCCCCAGGTATGTTACACATTCTTATCCTTGACCTATATCTCTTAAATCCATTTTAATTTGAGTATCGGAGTATCTTTGCAAGTACCACTCCTACTGTTCCAAGAGTTCGACCCCGTTACCATCAAGGCCAACAGACCCCTGATCCTCCTCTCAACTTGTACCGATGAAGTCCTGTACATTAGTGCCATATGTGGGGATCTGTCAAATCTTGGTAGCATGTGAGAAGAACTCGAGGAGTGATCCTCAAGCCATCCCCATGAGCCAAACCCATCAAACCCGACAAACCAGACCCGCGGAAGGAAAACCAGTGCCGTGCAAGTCCGGCCAACACTTGACAGAAAGCAACCGCGAGAGAATGACCGCTAACCCGACGAGGCTAGAGGGCCGACAGCCTAGGAGAAAAGGCAATCCGGATAATTCAGGAGCTCTACTAAAGGGTGCAAACCCTAGAAGGCCGAGTAGCTTCCAAAGAGCGCTACCACCCAGAGCACGCAAGCCAAGCGACCTCTAGAATCCCCTCACAGTTAGAAACCAACAATGAGAGATCTCCTAACTGATGCCACGACAGACGTCGGGATCGTAACTTTTTCTGGGAGCCCGAGGGCGAGCGCAACGATGACGAACAGAAACACCAAAGAGACTCCAAACGGAGAAAGAATGAACATGTGATAATGGGAGCTATCCCATTCACTAAGAGAATCCTAAGAGCTAAGTTACCAAAAGGCTTCGACAAGCTGACTGACATAAAGTACGATGGCACTAAAGATCCGCAAGAACAACTGATGACCTTTGAGGCCAGAATAAATCTAGAAAGAGTTGCCGATGCAGTTCGGTGTAGGGCCTTTCTA
This sequence comes from Arachis stenosperma, assembly GCF_014773155.1. Lineage (NCBI taxonomy): Eukaryota > Viridiplantae > Streptophyta > Magnoliopsida > Fabales > Fabaceae > Arachis > Arachis stenosperma. Next base: position 21,164,984 of record NC_080379.1, read on the forward strand.
GTAATCCTAGCCGGCCCAGCAATCAAGTGGTTCAACACCCTTCCAAACGGCTCGATAGTCAGTTTTGATGATGTCTCCAAGAAGTTCATGGCACAATGCACCACTAGGATTGCGAAAGCAAAACACCCAATCTGCCTGCTTGGAGTCACACAACGACAAGACAAACCCACACCGAAGTACCTAGACTGATTCAACGACGGATGTCTGATGGTCGACAGGCTTATGAACTCAGTGGCTAGCCTGTGTCTGACTAATGGGTTAACGAATGAGGACTTCTTGAAACACCTCACAACCAAGCCGGTCTGGATAATGCATGAAATCCAGAACATCAACAATGAAAAGGTAAGCCAAGTCATGGCAGCCAATAAACGACACCACGGCAACACGACACCACAAAACAACCCGTCATCCAAAAAAACCCTAAAAGAGTTCTTTAAATCCACCGCCCCCAACCGACCACCTAGAGTGGGAAAGTTCACGAACTACACGCCTACCGGCTCCAATAACGGAGATTTACTACCAGATAGCAGAATGGAGCATCCTCTCCAAGGCCCGACAACTGAAGGAGAAAACATACGACAACAAAAGCCTATACTGCGACTATTACAGAGGATATGAACATAAGACCCAAGACTGTTTCGATCTCAAAGACGCTCTTAAACAAGCCATCTGAGACGACAAACTTCCCAAGTTTGCCAAAATTATTCGAGATCCTAGAAAATTCAAACGGGAGAGATCACCCGAGAGGGGGTCACAATCCCAGAATGGTGAGATCGACGCAATAGGAGAACCCGAAAACTGACCCGACGATCGTGGTAAATGTCATCACCGAGAAGAATGCCCATGAAAAATCCAAGTCAACATTAAAAAAGAACCTCCGATTGCTGGCCGTAAAGAACGAAAAAAGAACACCCCACCTTCCAACAACGATTACATTTTTCCTCGACGATTTATTGAAGGGCACTTCGGCAGAAGATGGCCCTTTCGTCATATCCACCAGTGTCGGGACCAGTTTGGTAAAACGTATACTCGTAGACACCTGGGCCGACTCCAACATCCTTTTCAGAAGAGCTTTCGACAAATTAGGATTCTGAAATGAGAACCTATAGAGTCACCACAATGGAGTGACCGGACTCAGAGACAACTTTTGCAAACTGGATGGTTCCATCGTACTACCGATAACTGTCGGAAATGAAAACCAAAAGAAGACTGTCCTCTCCGAGTTCGTAGTCCTAAAGGACTCCATGGCCTATAACATCATCCTAGGGAGGAAAATAATAAACGATCTCTCTGCCGCCATATTTACCAAGTTCCTAATTATGAAATTTCAAGTTGATAACGGAACCATAAGAATAGTGTACGGAATCCGCAAAGTTGCGATAGAATGCAACATCGCTAGTTTAGCCCTCCAAAAGCAATCCCGGTACGCGGCAAAAATCTTCCTTGCTGACCTAGATGCATGACAAGACGATCAGCCAAGACTAGAGCCAGAAGGAGACATGGAAAAGATACAAATAGGAAAAACCAAGGATAAATTTACCTTTATTAACAAGAATCTACATTCAACCTAAAAAGCAAATTCACGGAACTCCTAAAAGAGAAAGGAAAACTCCCATTTAATATAAAATTTTTCACATAAATAATTGGGAATATTTGTGCAGATGCTTATGAAGACAACACTTTAGAACTTGCATGCAATGCGAATCAAGTCATCTCTGATGTCAAATTTGTAAGTTTTAGCTAACCACAAGGTCAATGTGGATCATTTACAAAATCCAAATATGAAACTCTTAATACTTTACAACACTTGAAGAGGAAATATCTTGGCAAATCCAAGTGTTCTGTTCATATTTTTTAGAAAATTTTGAAATTTATTGGTTGGAATATTACACAAAATAGACTTGCAGTTGAAGTTATTTGTGCTACTATAGTTAGTAATATTGTCAAGAAAAAATAGATTTTTTTTTAACTTAAGAATATTTTTCTAGGTTTGTTTAATTAATCACATGGAATTTTTGTTTAATTATTAGTAGCAGAACACCTAATCCTCAATAACAAATCACATATAATAGGAACTCTTTTTATTAGAATAAGAAAGTAAGTTGAAAAACTCACATATCGAAAGGTTAGTTGAGACTGAGTTTCTTCTTGAACCTCAAGGATTTGTTGAGGATCAGTTGTTATGTTACTAATAATTAAACAAAAAATTCATATGATTAATTAAACAAAAATTATTAACTAAATTAAAAAGACCAACGTAAGTATTTGAACTTACATGGTTGGAAGTTGTAAACTCTATTTTTCCTTTTTTTTTTCATGCCGTATCTTTCTTCTAAAAAATGAAATAGGGGTTTCGGAGGTATTTTTTCTAATAAAAAAGATACCAAATTAAAATCATCAACCAAGATTAAAAGAAAAGGATTAAACACACATCAAATTTATTTTTGGATTCAAATAAACCTCAATTAAACCTAGAAATGAACCGAAATTACTTTAGAATTGAACCTTAAGTAAACTCTATTTTTCAGCAGTATTTTTTTTAATAAAAAAGATATGAAACTAAAATTATCAACCAATATATTCTAATTAAAAGCAGAAGATATAAATAAAAGTTAAGAGGAATTACTTGGTATTGCTCAATGTATTTACAGATGGTGCTAAGCTCGTCTGTGTTTGTGACACAGGTTCGGTTTCACTGCCAAATTTACAATCAGAAGTTTAAGCAAAAAAATAAATATTACTAAAAAAAATCCAAAGAATTAAATGAGGTTTTAGGAAAAGTTAGCAGAGAAAGTAAAAAAACTTTATATAAGAAACTCAATCTTACGTCTATGATAAATCATATCGTGCATTCGTCGAGTTACGATCATCCAGAGCAACATTTGTTTTTTTTAGCACAATCATTTTTTCTCTTCGTTCTTCTTTCTTTTTGTTTTGTTTTTTCAGAACTTGTTATTTCTACTTGTTCATTTTTGACAATCCATACAATAAGTTTTGATTTAAAATCAGGATGAACTATAATTAAAATAAATGAATCAAAATTATTTCAGATTTGAACAAGCAGGCAAATAGAGTCAATCATTGACAAAAATAAATCGAATGAGTAATAGTGACAAATACTGTTCTGAGGGTTACCTGAAACCGTAGGTCGATCTCAGATGAGATCTTCTGTACTGGTCGGAGATGACGTGTCCGACCTGTTGTTGGTGGCCGGAGCTGTCGTGTCCGACTTGTTGGACTGGGGGTGCTACTGATCCTTTTGTCACTGGAGGGTGGTGGTACCTGCAAGGGACTCTGATGCCTAAGTTAGCAAGGGTATTGGTGCACAAAATTGCAGTCACACTTTTGCAATTCCGCACAACTAACCAGCAAGTGCACTGGGTCGTCCAAGTAATACCTTACGTGAGTAAGGGTCGATCCCACGGAGATTGTCGGCTTGAAGCAAGCTATGGTTATCTTGTAACTCTTAGTCAGGATATCAATAATTACCAGGTTTAATTGTGAAAAGTAAAAGAATCATGAAATAAGTACTTGTTTTGCAGTAATGGAGAACAGGTTGAGGTTTTGGAGATGCTCTATCTTCTGAATCTCTACTTTCCTACTGTCTTCTTCTTCATGCACGCAAGGCTCCTTCCATGGCAAGCTGTATGTAGGGTTTCACCATTGTCAATGGCTACCTCCCATCCTCTCAGTGAAAAAGTTCAACGCGCTCTGTCACAGCACGGCTGATCATCTGTCGGTTCCCAATCAGGTTGGAATAGAATCCGGTGATTCTTTTGCGTCTGTCACTAACGCCCAGCCTTCAGGAGTTTGAAGCTCGTCACAGTCATTCAATCCTTGAATCCTACTCAGAATACCACAGACAAGGTTTAGACCTTCCAGATTCTCTTGAATGCCGCCATCAATTCTAGCTTATACCACGAAGATTCTGATTAAAGAATCCAAGAGATATCTACTCAATCTAAGGTAGAACGGAGGTGGTTGTTAGGCACACGTTCATAGTTGAGAATGATGATGAGTGTCACGGATCATCACATTCATCAAGTTTAAGAACAAGTGATATCTTAGAATAGAAGCAAGCGTGATTGAATGAAAAACAGTGGTAATTGCATTAATCCATCAAGACACAGCAGAGCTCCTCACCCCCAACCATGGGGTTTAGAGACTCATGCCGTAGAAGATACAATAAGAAACGTGTAATGTGTCATGAGGTAGAGATACAATGTCAAAAGGTCCTATTAATAGTGAACTAGTAACCTAGGATATACAGAAATGAGTAAATGACGTAAAAATCCACTTCCGGGGTCCACTTGGTGTGTGCTTGGGCTGAGCATTGAAGCTTTCATGTGTAGAGACTTTTTCTGTAGTTAAATGCCAGCTTTTGTGCCAGTTTAGGCGTTTAACTTCAATTTTTGTGCCAGTTCCGGCGTTAAACGCCGGGAATTCTGAAGCTTATTTGCAATGCTGGTTTGGGCCATCAAATCTCGGGTAAAGTATGGACTATTATACATTGCTGGAAAGCCCAGGATGTCTACTTTCCAACGCAATTGAGAGTGTGCCAATTGGGCTTCTGTAGCTCTAGAAAATCCACTTCGAGTGTAGGGAGGTCAGAATCCAATAGCATCTGCAGTCCTTTTCAGCCTCTATATCAGATTTTTGCTCAGGTCCCTCAATTTCAGCCAGAAAATACCTGAAATCATAGAAAAACACACAAACTCATAGTAAATCCCAGAAAAGTGAATTTTAACGAAAAACTAATAAAAATATAATAAAAATTAACTAAAATATACTAAAAACATACTAAAAACAATGCCAAAAAGCGTATAAATTATCCGCTCATCACAACACCAAACTTAAATTGTTGCTTGTCCCCAAGCAACTGAAAATCAAATAGAATAAAAAGAAGAGAATATACTATAGACTCCAAAACATCAAAGAAACTTAGCTCCAAATAGATGAGCGGGACTAATAGCTTTTTCTTCTGAACAGTTTTGGCATGTCACTTTATCCTTTGAAGTTTAGAATGATTGGCATCTATAGGAACTCAGAAGTCAGATAGTGTTATTGATTCTCCTAGTTAAGTATGATGATTCTTGAACATAGCTACTTTATGAGTCTTGGCTGTGGCCCAAAGCACTCTGTCTTCCAGTATTACCACCGGATACATACATGCCACAAACACATAACTGGGTGAACCTTTTCAGATTGTGACTCAGCTTTGCTAGAGTCCCCAATCAGAGGCGTCCAGGGTTCTTAAGCATACTCTTTTTGTCTTGGATCACTAAAACAAATTTTATTTTATTTTTATTATATATATATATATATATATATATATATATATATTTTGCTTCAAGAATCACTTTGATGATTTTTCAGATCCTCAATAACATTTCTCCTTTTCCATCATTTTTTCAAGAGCCAACAAGTTTAACATTCTTTAATCAACAAATTCAAAAGACATATGCACTGTTCAAGCATTCATTCAGAAAACAAAAATTATTGCCACCACATCAAACTAATTCAACTAGTTTCAGAGATGAATTCGAAATCCTGTACTTCTTGTTCTTTTGTGATTAAAGCATTTTTCATTTAAGAGAGGTGATGGATTCATAGGACATTTATAGCTTTAAGACATGAACCTTAAATTTTATTAATCCTGAATTAAGAACAAGACTCAAAAATAGATATAAGATAAGACTAATAGTAATAGAAACAAAATTTTAAATGACTCTAAAATAGACTCCTAATGATAGAGATTATCACAGAGTTAGGACTCAACAACCTTGATCTTGAGAAGTGGATGCTCCCTCAACTTGTGGGGTATTTGACCCTTCAAGGGAGAGCTTCTGGCGCTTCAGCTCCTGTAGCTCACGCCCCTGCTTCTCTTGTTCCTTTAGCAATTTGCAGAGCATGCAGTTTTGATTCTGCTGTTCTTCCTTAATTTGTTCCATAGCTTCTTGCAGCTTGGCAACAGATGCTTCTAGGCGAGTCCAGTAGTTAATTTCAGGAAGTTCAGGGAGGAACTCCTGCGCCCTCCTTTTGATAGAGTTATCTTGCATTTGTCCTTCCATTGACTTCTTGGTGATTGGGTGCTCAATTGGGATGAATTCATCTACTCCCATCCTCACCCCAGCATCTTTACATAGCAAAGAGATTAAGCTTGGGTAAGCCAGTTTGGCTTCAGTGGAGTTCTTGTTTGCAATTGTGTAAATCTCACAAGCAATCAGATGATGAATCTCCATTTCTTTTCCCAGCATAATGCAATGAATCATCACTGCTCTCTTGATAGTAACCTTAGAACGGTTACTAGTGGGCAAGATAGAACGCCCTATGAAGTCCAACCAGCCTCTTGCAACTGGTTTGAGATCTCCCCTCTTGAGTTGGTTTGGGACACCTTTTGAATTGGTCATCCACTTGGTTCCAGGGAGGCATATGTCCTCTAGAACTTGATCCAACCCCTTATCTACTCTCACCATTCTCCTATTAAAGGATTCAGGATCATCTTGTAGTTGAGGCAATTTGAAGACCTCTCTTATTTTGTCCAGATGGAAGTAAATAATTCTCCCTCTGACCATGGTTCTATAGGTATGAAAAGCAGTTCCAGTCATTCTATGCTTATCTGTCAGGACAGATTTGAGTAGAATTTCTGAACCATGTTTCTTCCAACCTTTGTCTCAGGTTTGGTTAAAACTTCCCATCCTCTGTTTCGAATTTGCTCTTGGATCTCCGGATATTCATCTTCTTTCAGATCAAATTTAACTTCTGGGATCACTGACCTTAGACCCATTATTTTGTGGTAATGGTCTGCATGTTCTTTGGTTAAGAACCTCTCTTGACTCCAAAGATCCTTTGGAGCATTCTCTTTCTTGCCTCTTGAATTGGTTTGTTTTCCTTTGGGAGCCATGATCTTGATGAGCTTTAGCTTAGTGATCACGGAAAACCACACCAAACTTAGAGGTTTGCTTGTCCTCAAGCAAAAGAAAGGAAAGAGGAGAGAGAGGAGGAGAGCAAATTCGAATGGTGGGGAAAGGGGGATGGCCGAACGTATATTTATAAGGGAGGGGGGAGAGATTTCGAAAATTTTGAAGGAGATTTGAGAAGATATGGAAAGAATTTGATAAGATAGTTGAGTTTTTGAAGAAGATTTGGAAAGGATTTGAAAGAGATTTGAAGAATGATTTTAATTTTGAAATTTGGAGATGAATGATGAAAGTTTGAAATGTGTTTATGCAGAAAATTATGGATCAAAACAAGAAAGTTTGAAAAAATGTAAAGTGGGAAGCAAAATCCCTGTCTCCCATCTATCTGGCGTTAAACGCCCAGAATGGTATCATTCTGGCGTTTAACGCCCAAATGTTGGCCAATATGGGCGTTTAACGCCCAACCAGGTACCCTGGCTCGCGTTAAACGCCAGAAACCCCTTCATCACTGGGCGTTTTTTTAAACACCCAGGATGCTGCACACCTGGCGTTAAACGCCCAGAATGGTGCCCATTCTGGCGTTTAACGCCCAAAATGGTACCTTTACTGGTGTTAAATGCCCAGAATGGTATCCATTCTGGCGTTTAACGCCCATAGTACCCCTTACTGGCGTTTTTTTTTGCCAGCAAGCTCCTTTTCTCTGCTTTTTGCACTGAATCCTTCTGTAACTCTGTGAATTCCTCAATTTTGATGATCACCCTTTGAGAATATGTATCAAACTTTTATTAAATAAAACAGATAACCTGCTAATGACTGGGTTGCCTCCCAGCAAGCGCTTCTTTATTTTCTTTAGCTGGACCTTTACTGAGATTCATTCAAGCCTCAGTTTTGAGCATTCTTGCTCAAAATTGCTTTCAAGATAATATTTGATCCTCTGTCCATTAATAATGAACTTTTTATCAAAATTAATATCCTGAAGCTCAACATATCCATATGGTGACACTCCTGTAATCACATACGAACCCCTCCACTGGGATTTAAGTTTTCCTGGGAATAGTCTGAGCCTAGAGTTGAAGAGCAGAACTTTTTGTCCTGGCTCAAAGACTCTGGATGACAACTTCTTGTCATGCCACTTCTTTGCCTTTTTCTTATAAATTTTTGCATTTTCAAAGGCACTGAGTCTAAATTCATCTAGCTCATTTAGCTCGAGTAATCTTTTTTCACCAGCTAACTTAGCATCCAGGTTTAGGAATCTGGTTGCCCAGTAGGCTTTATGTTCCAGTTCCACGGGCAGATGACAGGCCTTGCCATACACAAGTTGGTATGGAGAGGTTCCTATAGGAGTCTTGAATGCTGTTCTGTATGCCCACAAAGCATCATCCAAGCTCTTTGCCCAATCCTTTCTACGGGCAATTACAGTCCGTTCCAGGATTCTTTTTAGCTCTCTGTTAGAGACTTCAGCTTGCCCATTTGTCTGTGGATGATACAGAGTTGCTACTTTGTGGCTAATTCCATATCGGACCATAGTAGAGTACAGCTGTTTATTGCAGAAATGAGTGCCCCCATCATTGATTAGTACTCTGGGAACACCAAACCTACTGAATATGTGTTTCTGGAGGAATTTCAGCACGGTCTTAGTATCATTATTGGGTGTGGCAATTGCTTCTACCCATTTAGATACATAGTCCACCGCCACCAGAATGTAAGTGTTTGAGTATGATGGTGGGAACGGACCCATGAAGTCAATACCCCATACATCAAATAATTCAATCTCCAAGATCCCTTGTTGAGGCATGGCGTACCCATGAGGCAAGTTACCAGCTCTTTGGCAACTGTCACAGTTACGCAGAAACTCTCGGGCATCTCTATAGAGAGTAGGCCAGTAGAAGCCACATTGGAGGACCTTAGTGGCTGTTCGCTCACTTCCGAAATGTCCCCCATACTGTCATCCATGGCAATGCCACAGGATCCTTTGTGCTTCCTCTGTAGGTACACATCTGTGGATCATTCTGTCTGCACATCTCTTAAAGAGATATGGTTCATCCCATAGGTAGTACTTGGCATCTGAAATTAATTTCTTTCTTTGCACCCTGTTGTACTCCTGGGGTATAAACCTCACAGCTTTATAATTTGCAATGTCTGCAAATCATGGAGCTTCCTGAATGGCAAAGAGTTGCTCATCTGGAATCGTCTCAGAGATCTCAGTAGAAGGGAGGGACGCCCCGGCTACTGGTTCTATTCGGAACAGATGATCAGTCACTTGGTTCTCTGTCCCTTTTCTGTCTCTTATTTTTATATCAAATTCTTGCAGAAGCAGCACCCACCTTATGAGCCTGGGTTTTGAATCCTGCTTTGTGAGTAAGTATTTAAGAACAGCATGGTTAGTGTACACAATCACTTTTAACCCTACTAAATAGGATCTAAACTTGTCAATGGCATAGACCACTGCAAGGAACTCTTTTTCTGTGGTTGTGTAATTCTTCTGTGCGTCATTTAGAACACGGCTAGCATAATAAATGACGTGCAGAAGCTTGTTATGCCTCTGTCCCAACACTGCACCAATGGCATGGTCACTGGCATCACACATTAGTTTGAATGGCAATGTCTAGTCTGGTGCAGAGATGACTGGTGATGTGACCAGCTTGGCTTTCAGGGTCTCAAATGCCTGCAGACACTGTGTGTCAAACACAAATGGTGTGTCAGCAGCTAGCAGGTTGCTTAGAGGTTTTGCAATTTTTGAAAAATCCTTTATAAACCTTCTGTAGAATCCTGCATGCCCCAGAAAGCTTCTGATTGCCTTAACATTGGCAGATGGTGTTAATTTTTCAATTACCTCTACCTTTGCTTGATCCACCTCTATTCCCTTGCTTGAAATTTTGTGCCCAAGGACAATTCCTTCAGTCACCATAAAGTGACATTTCTCCCAGTTTAAGACCAGGTTAGTCTCTTTGTACCTTTTCAGGACAAGTGTTAGATGGTTAAGACAGGAGCTGAATGAGTCTCCATATACTGAGAAGTCATCCATGAAGACTTCCAGGAACTTCTCCACCATATCAGAGAAGATTGATAGCATGCATCTCTGAAAAGTTGCAGGTGCATTACATAGACCAAAAGGCATTCTTCTGTAGGCAAACACGCCAGAAGGGCAAGTGAATGCTGTTTTCTCTTGGTCCTGAGGATCTACTGCAATTTGGTTGTAACCTGAATAGCCGTCCAAAAAGCAGTAATAATCATGACTAGCTAGTCTTTCTAGCATTTGGTCTATGAATGGTAAAGGAAAATGATCCTTTCTGGTGGCTGTATTGAGCCTTCTGTAATCAATACACATACGCCACCCTGTGACTGTTCTTGTAGAAACCAGTTCATTCTTTTCATTATGAACCATTGTCATGCTTCCCTTCTTGGGGACAACTTGGACAGGACTCACCCAGGGGCTATTAGAAATAGGATAAATAATCCCAGCCTCTAGTAATTTAGTGACCTCCTTCTGCACCACCTCCTTCATGGCTGGATTTAGCCGCCTTTGTGGTTGAACCACTGGTTTGGCATCATCCTCCAATAGGATCTTGTGCATGCATCTTGCTGGGCTAATGCCCTTAAGATCACTAATGGACCATTCAAGAGCTGTCTTGTGTGTCCTTAGCACTTGAATTAGTGCTTCCTCTTCCTATGAATTTAAAGCAGAGCTTATGATCACTAGAAAAGTGTCACCCTCTCCCAGAAATGCATATTTCAGGGATGGTGGTAGTGGTTTGAGCTCAGGTTTGGGAGGCTTATCCTCTTCCAGAGGAATTTTCAAAAATTCTTTTATTTCCTCTGGTTCCTCCTGATTAGGATGAACATCCTTGAAGATGTCCTCTAGCTCTGATTCTAGACTTTCAGTCATATTGATCTCTTCCACCAAAGAGTCAATAATGTCAGCGCTCATGCAGTCATTTGATGTGTCTGGATGATGCATAGCTTTGACAGCATTCAACTTGAACTCATCCTCATTGACTCTCAGGGTTACTTCCCCTTTTTGTACATCAATAAGAGTTCGTCCAGTTGCTAGGAAAGGTCTTCCTAGGATGAGAGTTGCACTCTTGTGCTCCTCCATTTCTAGCACTACAAAGTCAGTTGGAAAGGCGAATGGCCCAACCTTGACAATCATGTCCTCAATTATGCCTGATGGATATTTAATGGAGCCATCAGCAAGTTAGAGACATATCTGGGTTGGTTTGACTTCTTCAGTCAACCCAAGCTTTCTGATAGTGGATGCAGGTATTAGATTGATACTTGCTCCAAGGTCACATAGGGCTGTCTTGGTGCAAGCACCTTCTAATGTGCATGGTATCATAAAGCTTCCTTGATCTTAAAGCTTTTCTGGTAAGCTTTTCAGAATGACTGCACTGCATTCTTCAGTGAGAAATACTTTTTCAGTTTTTCTCCAATCTTTCTTATGACTTAAGATCTCTTTCATGAACTTAGCATAAGAAGGTATTTGCTCAAGTGCCTCTGCAAACGGAATCTTTATTTCAAGAGTCCTTAGATAGTCTACAAAGCGGGCAAATTGCTTATCCTGTTCCGCTTGGCGGAGTTTTTGAGGATAAGGCATCTTGGCTTTATATTCTTCAACCTTAGTTGTTGCAGGTTTATTCCTTATAGAGGTGGTTGGGGAAGCCTTTTTAGAAGGATTACTATCAGCACTCTCAGGTGTCTGATTCCTCATTGGCATTTGAACGCCAGGATTAGGTGAGGAATGGGCGTTTAACGCCAACTTTTCCTCCTTTTCTGGCATTTGAACGCCAGAATTGGGCAAGGAATGGGCGTTTAACGCCAATTTTTCCCCCCTTTCTGGCGTTTGAACGCCAGGAGTATTCCTTTCTAGGCTCTTACTGTCCTCAGAGGGATTTTGGACAGTGGTTTGGTTATCCTCTGTCAGTTGTTCCTTTCTTGGCTTTTTGCCACTTTGAGCAGTGTTATTCAATGTCTTTCCACTCCTCAGTTGAACTGCTTGGCATTCTTCTGTTATCTGTTTAGATAACTGCTGTTTTGTATGATTCAACTGTGATTCTATATTCTTGTTAGCAATTTTGGTTTCTTGGAGCATCTCTTTAAATTCTGCTAACTGTTTTGTCATCAGGAGTAATTGCTGATTAAGCTCAACAATCTGCTCTTGAGGATTAGGATCAGTAGTTACTGCCATAGCTTCTTCTTTTGTAGAGAAGTCACTACTTGAGTATAGATGTTGATTTCTAGCAACAGTATCTATGAGCTCTTGAGCCTCTTCAATCGTCTTCCTCATATGTATAGATCCACCAGCTGAGTGGACTAGAGACATCTGAGCTTTTTCTGTAAGCCCATAGTAGAAGATGTCTAACTGTACCCACTCTGAAAATATTTCAGAGGGGTATTTTCTTAGCATACCTCTGTACCTCTCTCAGGCATTATAAAGGGATTCATTATCCTCTTGTTTAAAGCCTTGGATGTCCAGCCTTAGCTGTGTCATCCTTTTTGGAAGCTAAAATTGATTCAGGAATTTGTCTGATAAGTGTCTCCATGTTTTTATGCTTGCTATGGGTTGGTTATTCAACCACCTCTTAGCTTGATCTTTTACAGCAAATGGAAACAGTAATAATCTGTAGACATCTTGATCTACCTCTTTATCACGTACAGTGTCAGCAATTTATAAGAACTGTGCCAGAAACTCAGTAGGTTCTTCCTGTGGAAGACCAGAATACTGGTAATTTTGCTGCACCATGATAATGAGTTGAGGATTTAGCTCAAAGCTACTTGCTTTAATGGGAGGTATACATATGCTACTCCCATATGCAGCTGTGGTGGGGTTAGCATATGACCTCAGAGTCCTTCTGAACTGCTCAATTCCACTTAGGTCCATGATGGAGAAAGGGAATATGATATGGATTCACAAGTAAGGTAAATATTTTTTTTTGAATGAGTAACCGAAAATAGTAAAATAAATTAAATGGAAAATAAAATAAAGATTCGAAAACCAAAAGAGAATAAAATCAAAACAAATTGAAGACCAAATTAATTAATTAATAAAAAAGATTTTGGAATTAGCAATTAAAAAGATATGATTGAAAATTATTTTGAAAAAGATTTGATTTTTTTTTGAAATAAGGAAAGAGAAAAACAACAAAATGACACAAAACTTAAAATTTTTAGAAAATCAAGCACAAATTTTCGAAAATTTTAAAGGAAAACATAAAGAAGACACCAAACTTAGAATTTTTAAAGATTAAGAAAGGACTAAGAACATGCAATTGACACCAAACTTAAAATATGAAACTAAACTCAAATAAAAGACTCTAAACCAACAAAAATGAAACAGTCCTAATCTAAGCAACAAGATAAACCGTCAGTTGTCCAAACTCGAACAATCCCCGGCAACGGCGCCAAAAACTTGGTGCACAAAATTGCAGTCACACTTTTGCAATTTCGCACAACTAACCAGCAAGTGCACTGGGTCGTCCAAGTAATACCTTACGTGAGTAAGGGTCGATCCCACGGAGATTGTCGGCTTGAAGCAAGCTATGGTTATCTTGTAACTCTTAGTCAGGATATCATTAATTATCAGGTTTAATTGTGAAAAGTAAAAGAATCATGAAATAAGTACTTGTTTTGCAGTAATGGAGAACAGGTTGAGGTTTTGGAGATGCTCTATCTTCTGAATCTCTGCTTTCCTACTGTCTTCTTCTTCATGCACGCAAGGTTCCTTCCATGGCAAGCTGTATGTAGGGTTTCACTGTTGTCAATGGCTAGCTCCCATCCTCTCAGTAAAAATGTTCAACGCGCTCTATCACAGCTCGGTTAATCATCTGTCAGTTCTCAATCAGGTTGAAATAGAATCCAGTGATTCTTTTGCGTCTGTCACTAACGCCCAGCCTTCAGGAGATTGAAGCTCGTCACAGTCATTCAATCCTTGAATCCTACTCAGAATACCACAGACAAGGTTTAGACCTTCCGGATTCTCTTGAATGCCGCCATCAATTCTAGCTTATACCACGAAGATTCTGATTAAAGAATCCAAGAGATATCTACTCAATCTAAGGTAGAACGGAGGTGGTTGTCAGGCACACGTTCATAGTTGAGAATGATGATGAGTGTCACGGATCATCACATTCATCAAGTTTAAGAACAGGTGATATCTTAGAATAGAAGCAAGCGTGATTGAATGAAAAATAGTAGTAATTGCATTAATCCATCAAGACACAGCAGAGCTCCTCACCCCCAACCATAGGGTTTAGAGACTCATGCCGTAGAAGATACAATAAGAAACGTGTAATGTGTCATGAGGTAGAGATACAATGTCAAAAGGTCCTATTAATAGTGAACTAGTAACCTAGGATATACAGAAATGAGTAAATGACGTAAAAATCCACTTCCGGGGTCCACTTGGTGTGTGCTTGGGCTGAGCATTGAAGCTTTCATGTGTAGAGACTTTTTCTGGAGTTAAACGCCAGCTTTTGTGCCAGTTTGGGCGTTTAACTCCAATTTTTGTGCCAGTTCCGGCGTTAAACGCCGAGAATTCTGAAGCTTATTTGCAACGCCAGTTTGGGCCATCAAATCTCGAACAAAGTATGGACTATTAGACATTGCTGGAAAGCTCAGGATGTCTACTTTCCGACGCATTTGAGAGCGCGCCTAATGGACATCTGTAGCTCTAGAAAATCCACATCGATTGCAGGGAGGTCAGAATCCAACAGCATCTGCAGTCCTTTTCAGCCTCTATATCAGATTTTTGCTCAGGTCTCTCAATTTCAGCCAGAAAATACCCGAAATCACAGAAAAACACACAAACTCATAGTAAAGCCCAGAAAAGTAAATTTTAACTAAAACTAATAAAAATATAATAAAAACTAACTAAAATATACTAAAAATATACTAAAAACAATGCCAAAAAGCGTATAAATTATCCGCTCATCAGGTATTAAGCAGGTTTTTAGTAGAATCAGAGTATGAATTATATCTGGGTGCTCACGTGTATTTATAATGGTGTAGAGTGATCTTTCTTCGAGATAAGATAGTTATCTTATCTTATCTTTGAGTGAAGTCATCTTATCTTTAAGGGAACCGCCTTTATCTTTCTAGGCTTGGGTTGCCTTTAGATTTGGGTCGGGTTCCTTCGTTTAGGCCTTGTTGGGCCTCTATAGCGGCTTGGCAGACCTCTTTTATAAAGAGGGCGGGTAATCCTGATCTGAACAGGTTGGTCGACTTGCCTTCAGTCAGCCCGGGTCGTACAACTCGACCCAGGGCATCAATAGTGCCCCTGCTCGAGCTCGATCTTTCCTTTGAGGTCGTGTCTTTTTTAGATTTGTCCCCTTTAGGTAAAGTCGAGTTCGAGCATTGTCGATCTCCTTTTACAGAGCTGCTTGAATGCGGGGCATTTTTTTTCTCTCTCCTCTTTAATGTCAGCGCGTGTTTCAATTTTTGGTTTTCTTATTTTGGAAACGTGCAAGGGTTTAAATACTCATTAACTCCTTGCCGTTTCCTTTTTACTTCCCTCTTTGTATCATCATTTGAATTTTCTCAAAAGACTTTTGCCTTTCAGTTTCTTCTTTTTCTTGCTCACTGTGACTGGTGCACGAAATTGTGATCATCAACAATGGTGCCAAAGACTTAGAGCTCTCAAATGTGAATCACACTTTGTCACAACTTCGCACAACTAACCAGCAAGTGCACTGGGTCATCCAAGTAATACCTTACGTGAGTAAGGGTCGATCCCACGGAGATTGTCGGTATGAAGCAAGCTATGGTCATCTTGTAAATCTCAGTCAGGCGAATTCAATTGGTTATAATGGTTTTCGAATATAAAGATAAATAAAGCATAAAATAGAGATAGAGATACTTATGTAAATCATTAGTGGGAATTTCAGATAAGCGTATGGAAATGCTTTGTCCCTTCTGAATCTCTGCTTTCCTACTGCCTTCCTCCAATCATTCTTACTCCTTTCTATGGCAAACTGTATGTAAGGCGTCACCGTTGTCAATGGCTACTTCCCATCCTCTCAGTAAAAATGGTCCAAATGCTCTGTCACAGCACGGCTAATCATCTGTCGGTTCTCGATCATGTTGGAATAGAATTCAGTGATTCTTTTGCGTCTGTCATTACGCCCAACACTCGCGAGTTTGAAGCTCATCACAGTCATTCCATCTTAGATCCTACTCGGAATACCAAAAAAAAGGTTTAGACTTTTTGGATCTTAGGAATGGCCGCCAATAATTCTAGCTTATACCACGAAGACTCCGATCTTTCGGAATGGAGGCTAAAAGATATGCGCTTGATCTAAGGTAGAACAGAAGTGGTTGTCAGGCACGCGTTCATAGGTGAGAATGATGATGAGTGTCACAGATCATCATATTCATCATAGTAAAGTCATAGTAAAGTCCAGAAATGTGAATTTTGCATAAAAACTAATAAAAACATCCCTAAAAGTAGCTAGATCCTACTAAAAACTACCTAAAAATAATGTCAAAAAGCGTATAAATTATCCGCTCATCACAACACCAAACTTAAATTGTTGCTTGTCCCCAAGCAACTGAAAATCAAATAGGATAAAAAGAAGAAAATATACTATAAATCCCAAAATATCAATGAATGTTAGTTCTAATTAGATGAGCGGGACTTGTAGCTTTTTGCTTCTGAATAGTTTTGGCATCTCACTTTATCCTTTGAAGTTTAGAATGATTGGCATCCATAGGAACTCAGAGTTCAGATAGTGTTATTGATTCTCCTAGTTAAGTATGTTGATTCTTGAACACAGCTACTTTTATGAGTCTTGGCCGTGGCCCTAAGCACTTTGTTTTCCAGTATTACCACCGGATACATAAATGCCACAGACACATGACTGGGTGAACCTTTTCAAATTGTGACTCAGCTTTGCTAAAGTCTCCAGTTAGAGGTGTCTAGAGCTCTTAAGCACACGACTTTAACCACTCAGTCTCAAGCTTTTCACTTGGACCTTCATGACACAAGCACATGGTTAGGGACAGCTTGATTTAGCCACTTAGGCTTGGATTTTATTTTCTTGGGCCCTCCTATCCATTGATGCTCAAAGCCTTGGATCCTTTTTACCCTTGCCTTTTGGTTTTAAGGGCTATTGGCTTTTTCTGCTTGCTTTTTCTTTTTCTTTTATTTTATTATTTTTTTTGCCATTTTTTTTCGCAAGCTTTTATTATTCACTGCTTTTTCTTGCTTCAAGAATCAATTTCATGATTTTTCAGATTATCAATTACATTTCTCTTTTTCAGCATTCTTTCGAGAGCCAACAATTTTAACATTCATAAACAACAAGATAAAAAATATTCACTGTTCAAGCATTCATTCAGAAAATAAAAAGTATTATCACCACATCAATATAATTAAACTAAATTCAAGGACAATTTCGAAACTCATGTACTTCTTGTTCTTTTGTATTAAAAACATTTTTTCATTTAAGAAAGGTGAAGGATTCATGGAATTATTCATAGCCTTAAGACATAGACACTAGACACTAATGATCATGTAATAAAGACACAAACATAGACAAACATAAAGCTCAAAAACCAAAAAACAGAGAGATAAGAACAAGGAAGTTAAGGAATGAGTCCACCTTAGTGATGGTGGCGCCTTCTTCTTGAAGGACCAATAGTGTCCTTGAGCTCGTCTATGTCTCTTTCTTGCCTTTGTTGCTCCTCCCTCATAGCTCTTTGATCTTCTCTA
Organism: Arachis stenosperma; assembly: GCF_014773155.1. Taxonomy (NCBI): domain Eukaryota; kingdom Viridiplantae; phylum Streptophyta; class Magnoliopsida; order Fabales; family Fabaceae; genus Arachis; species Arachis stenosperma. The sequence goes on from NC_080379.1 coordinate 21,182,609, forward strand.
ATCTCATTGAGAATGATGGAGTGTTCTTGGTGTTCCACCCTTAATTGGTTCATGTCATGACTCAATCCTTCTAGAGAAGTGTTGAGTTGTTCCCAATAGTTGTTTGGAGGAAAATGCATCCCTTGAGGCATCTCAGGGATTTCTTGATGGTGAGCTTCCTCATGCGTCTCTTGAGTTCCATGAATGGGCTCTCTTGTTTGCTCCATCCTTTTCTTAGTGATGGGCTTGTCCTCTTCAATGAGGATGTCTCCTTCTATGACAACTCCAGCTAAGTAGCATAGATGGCAAATGAGATGAGGAAAAGCTAGCCTTGCCAAGGTAGAGGGCTTTTTGGCTACTTTGTAGAGTTCTAGAGAGATGACTTCATGAACTTCTACTTACTCTCCAATAATGATGCTATGGATCATGATAGCCCGATCCACAGTTACTTCGGATCAGTTGCTAGTGGGGATGATGGAGCGTTGGATGAACTCCAACCATCCTCTAGCCACAGGCTTAAGGTTCAGTCTTCTCAATTGAGCTCCTTCCATACATATGTCCATGAAGACTTGGTCCAACCTTTGATCAAAGTTGACCCTTCTAGTATAGGGGCGTGCGCCTTCTTGCATCATAGGCAAGTTGAATGCCAACCTTACATTTTCCGGACTGAAATCTAAGTATTTTCCCCGAACTACTGTAAGATAATTTTTTGGATTTGGGTTCATACTTTGATCATGGTTCCTAGTGATCCATGCATTGGCATAGAACTCTTGAACCATTAAGATTCTGACTTGTTGAATGGGGTTGGTAAGAACTTCCCAACCTCTTCTTTGGATCTCATGTCGGATCTCCGGATACTCATTTTTCTTGAGCATGAAAGGGACCTCAGGGATCACCTTCTTGGCCATAACTTCATAGAAGTGGTCTTGATGGGCTTTTGAGATGAATCTCTCCATCTCCCATGACTTAGAGGTGGAATCTTTTGTCTTCTCTTTCCTCTTTCTAGAGGTTTCTCTGGCCTTAGGTGCCATCAATGGTTATGGAAAAAAAAAAGCTATACTTTTACCACACCAAACTTAGAACGTTGCTCGTCCTCGAGCAAAAGAAGAAAGAATAGATGAAAAAGAAGAAGAAGAGATAGAGGAGAGGGAGAGTGTTGTAGGTTTCGGCCAAAGGGGAGAAGAGAGGGTGGTGTTGTGTGAAAATGAAGAAGGATAGGGGGGTTTATATAGTGGAGGGAGAGGGGTAAGGGTTCGGTCATTTAGGGTGGGTTTGGGTGGGAAAGAGATTTTGAATTTGAAGGTAGGTGGGATTTATGGGGAATAGTGGGTGGATGTGAGTGGTGAAGAGGTGATGGGGAAGAGTGATTGAGGTGATTGGTGAATGATGTTTGGGGAAGAGTATTATGAAAAGGTGAGAGAGAGAGAGAGAGAAGGTAGGTGGGGATCCTGTGGAGTCCACAGATCCTGAGGTGATCCTGTGGGGTCCACAGATCCTGAGGTGTCAAGGATTTCTCATCCCTGCACCATTTAGGCGTGTAAAATGCCCTCTGTATGCAATCCTGGCGTTTAACGCCAGACTGATGCTTGTTTCTGGCGTTGAACACCAGCTCTATGCTTGTTTCTGGCATTAAACGCCACTTTGCTGCTTGTTTCTGGCGTTTAACGCCAGCTTTTCTCAGGGTGCAATCCTGGCATTTAAACGCCAAACTGCTGCTTGTTTCTGGCGTTCAACGCCAGCTTTATGCTCTGTTCTGGCGTTAAACGCCAGCCAGATGCTCCTTACTGGCGTTTAAATGCCAGTAAGTTCTTCCTCCAGGGTGTGCTTTTTCTTCTGCTATTTTTGATTCTATTTTTAATTTTTGTAATTATTTTGTGACTTTACATGATCATAAACCTAATAAAACATAAAAGAACAATAGAAATATAGATAAATAAAAATTGGGTTGCCTCCCAACAAGCACTTCTTTAATGTCAATAGCTTGACAGTGAGCTCTCATGGAGCTTCACAGAGGTTCAGAGCATTGTTGGGACCACCCAACACCAAACTTAGAGTTTGAATGTGGGGGTTCAACACCAAACTTAGAGTTTGGTTGTGGCCTCCCAACACCAAACTTAGAGTTTGATTGTGGTGGCTTTGTTTGACTCTGTATTGAGAGAAGCTTATCATCACTCTTTTCCATGGTTGCAGAGGAATAACCTTGAGCTTTAAACACAAGGTAGTCCCCATTCAGTTGAAGGACTAGTTCACCTCTATCAACATCAATCACAGCTTTTGCTGTGGCTAGAAAGGGTCTTCCAAGAATGATGGATTCATTCTCATCCTTCCTAGTGTCTAAGATTATGAAATCAGCAGGGATGTAAAGGCCTTTAACCTTCACTAACACGTCCTCTACCAATCCGTAAGCTTGTTTTATTGACTTGTCTGCTGATGAGCGGATAATTTATACGCTTTTTGACATTGTTTTTAGGTAGTTTTTAGTAAGTTCAAGCTACTTTTAGGGATGTTTTCATTAGTTTTTATGTTAAATTTACATTTCTGGACTTTACTATGAGTTTGTGTGTTTTTCTGTAATTTCAGGTAATTTCTGGCTGAAATTGAGGGACTTGAGCAAAACTCTGAAAAAGGCTGACAAAAGGACTGCTGATGCTGTTGGAATCTGACCTCCCTGCACTCGAAATGGATTTTCTGGAGCTACAGAACTTCAAATGGCGCGCTCTCAATGGTGTTGGAAAGTAGACATCCGGAGCTTTCCAGCAATATATAATAGTCCATACTTTATTCGGAAATTGACGACGTAAATTGGCATTGAACGCCAAGTACATGTTGCTGTCTGGAGTTAAACGCCAGAAACATGTCATGATCCGGAGTTGAACGCCCAAAACACGTTATAACTTGGAATTCAACTCCAAGAAAAGCCTCAGCTCGTGGATAGATCAAACTCAGCCTAAGCATACACCAAGTGGGCCCCGGAAGTGGATTTATGCATCAATTACTTACTCATGTAAACCCTAGTAGCTAATCTAGTATATATAGAACATTTAACTATTGTATTAGACGTCTTTTGACCACGTTTCATCTTTGGTCTCAGTTTTGTTTTATTCTTCATCCTAGGAGGCCATTGAGCATGTTTTAGGGGGCTAGCCATTCGGCCATGCCTGAACCTTTCACTTATGTATTTTCAACGGTGGAGTTTCTGCACACCATAGATTAAGGGTGTGGAGCTCTGCTGTACCTCAAGTTTCAATACAATTACCATTACTTTCTATTCAATTCTCTTTTATTCTTATTCCAAGATATACGTTGCACTTCAACTTGATGAATGTGATGATCCGTGACACTCATCATCATTCTCACCTATGAACGCGCGTGACTGACAACCACTTCCGTTCTACTCTAGGCCGGGCGCATATCTCTTAGATTCCCCAACAGAATCTTCGTGGTATAAGCTAGATAGATGGCGGCATTCATGGGAATCCGGAAAGTCTAACCTTGTCTGTGGTATTCCGAGTAGGATCCCGGGAATCGGAAAGTCTAACCTTGTCCGTGGTATTCCGAGTAGGATTCCGGTATTGAATGACTGTGACGAGCTTCAAACTCCTGAAGGCTGGGCGTGATGACAAATGCAAAAGAATCAAGAGATTCTACTCCAACCTGATTGAGAACCGACAGATGATTAGCCGTGCTGTGACAGAGCATTTGGACCATTTTCACTGAGAGGATGGGATGTAGCCATCAACAAGGGTGATGCCTCCAGACGATTAGCCGTGCAGTGACAGCGCATAGGACCATTTTCCCGAGAGGATTAAAAGTAGCCATTGATGCTGGTGATGCCCTACATACAGCTTGCCATGGAAAGGAGTAAGAAGGATTGGATGAATGAAATAAAAAAAGTAGAGATACGAGAGCAGCACAGCGTCTCCATACGCCTATCTGAAATTCCCACCATGGAATTATATGAGTAACTATTTACTATCTTATTTTCCATTTATTATTAATTTTCGAAACCCATAACCATTTAATCTGTCTAACTGAGATTTACAAGGTGACCATAGCTTGCTTCATACCAACAATCTCTGTGGGATCGACCCTTACTCACGTAAGATATTACTTGGATGACCCAGTACACTTGCTGGTTAAGTTGAACGGAGTTGTGTCCACACATAGGTGCCATAATAATGATTCCATACAACAACAAAGAATACTACATTGATGTGATCACAATTTCGTCCACCAAGTTTTTGGCGCCGTTGCCGGGGATTGTTCGAGTATGAACAACTGACGGTTCATCTTGTTGCTCAGATTAGGTAATTTTCTTTTCAAAAATCTTTTTCAAAATTTTTCTTTTCTTTTTCGTTTTATTCAAACTTTATTTTCGAAAAAAAATTAATAAAAATTCAAAAAAATTAATAAATCATAAAAACCAAAAATATTTTGTATTCTTGTTTGAGTCTTGTATCATGTTTTAAGTTTGGTGTCAATTGCATGCTTTAAAAATTTTTCTTGTATTTTTTGAAAATTCCATGCATTCATAGTGTTCTTCATGATCTTCAAGATGTTCTTGGTAAATCCTCTTGTTTGATCTTGATGATTTCTTGTTTTGTGTTGTTTGTTGTTTTTCATATGCATTTTTCGTTTATTAGAGTCCACGCATTGAAGATTTCTAAGTTTGGTGTCTTGCATGTTTTCTTTGCATCAAAAATTTTTCAAAACTATGTTCTTGGTGTTCATCATGATCTTCAAAGTGTTCTTGGTGTTCATCTTGACATTCATAGTGTTCTTGCATGCATTATGTGTTTTAATCCAAAATTTTTATGTTTTGGGTCATGTTTGTGTTTTTCTCTCCCATCATCATAAATTCAAAAAAAAATATCTTTTCCTTTTTCTCTCCAAATTTTCAAAATTTTGGGTTGACTTCGTCAAAAATTTATAAAATTAGTTATTTCTTACAAGTCAAGTCAAAATTTCAATTTTAAAAATCTAATCTTTTTAAAATCTTTTTCAAAAATCATATCTTTTTCATTTTTATTATTTTCGAAAAATTCCAAAAATCTTTTTCAAAATATTTTAAAATCTTTTTCTTATCTTTAATTCATGATTTTCAAGGGCTTTACTAACAATTAATGTGATTGATTCAAAAATTTGAAGTTTGTTACTTTCTTGTTAAGAAAGGTTCAATCTTTAAAATCTAGAATCTTATCTTTTTAAGTTTCTTGTTAGTTAAGTAATTAATTTTAATTTTAATTTTAAATCTTTTTCAACCATATCTTATCTATCTTATCTTTTTATCTTATCTTTTATATCATATCTTTTTCAAAATTTTATCTTTTTCAAAAATTTGATTTTAAAATATCTTATCTAACTTCTTATCTTCTTATCTTTTCAAATTTGATTTTAATATCTTTTTCAACTAACTAATTAACTTTTTGTTTGTTTCTTATCTTTTTCAAAACCACCTAATTACTTTTCCCTCTCTAATTTTCGAAAATATCTCATCCCTTTTTCAAAAATTCTTTTTAATTAATTAATTGTTTTAAATTTTAATTTTAATTATATCTTATCTTTAATTTTCGAAAATCACTAACTACTTTTTCAAAATTATTTTCGAAATCCTCTATCTCTTCTCTTCTTCTATTTAATTATTTAATTACTAACACTTCTCTTCACCTCTCTTCATCTAAAAAAAACCGAACCCATTCCTCTTCACTCTTCTCCCCTTTCTTCTTCTACTAACATAAAGGAATCTCTATACTGTGACATAGAGGATTCCTCTTCTTTTCTTGTTTTCTTCTCTTTTATATGAGCAGGAACAGGGAAAAAGGCACTCTTGTTGAAATTGATCCTGAACCTGAAAGGACTCTGAAAAGGAAACTAAGAGAAACTAAATTACAACAATCCAGAAACAACCTTTCAGAAATTTTCGAACAAGAGAATGAGATGGCAGCCAATAATAATAATAATGCAAGGAGAATGCTTGGTGACTTCACAAAGCCAACATCCAAATTTGATGGAAGAAGCATCTCCATTCCTGCCATTGGAGCCAACAACTTTGAGCTGAAACCTCAGCTAGTTGCCTTAATTCAACAAAACTGCAAGTTTTATGGACTTCCATCTGAAGATCCTTATCAGTTTTTAACTGAGTTCTTGCAGATCTGTGAGACTGTAAAGACGAATAGAGTTGATCCTGAAGTCTACAGACTCATGCTTTTCCCTTTTGCTGTAAGAGATAGAGCTAGAATATGGTTGAATTCACAACCTAAGGATAGCCTGGACTCCTGGGATAAGCTGGTCACAGCCTTCTTGGATAAATTCTTTCCTCCTCAAAAGCTGAGCAAGCTGAGAGTGGATGTTCAAACCTTCAAACAAAAAGATGGTGAATCCCTCTATGAAGCTTGGGAAAGATACAAGTAGCTGAACAAAAGGTGACCATCTGACATGTTTTCATAATGGACCATATTAGATATATTCTATTATGGTCTATCTGAATTTTCGAAAATGTCATTGGACCATTCTGCAGGTGGATCTATTCAACTAAAGAAAACGCCTGAAGAGGCTCAAGAACTCATTGACATGGTTGCAAATAACCAGTTCATGTACACTTCTGAGAGGAATTCTGTGAATAATGGGATACCTCAGAAGAAAGGAGTTCTTGAAATTGATGCTCTGAATGCCATATTGGCTCAGAACAAAGTGTTGACTCAACAGGTCAACATGATCTCTCAAAATCTGAATGGATGGCAACATCCATCCAACAGTACTAAAGAGGCAGCTTCTGAAGAAGCTTATGATCCTGATAACCCTACCATGGTAGAGGTTAATTACATGGGTGAACCTTATGGAAACACCTATAACTCATCATGGAGAAATCATCCAAATTTCTCATGGAAGGATCAACAAAAGCCTTAACAAGGCTTTAACAATGGTGGACGCAATAGGCTGGGCAATAGCAAGCCTTTTCCATCATCTTCTCAGCAATAGACAGAGAATTCTGAATAAAACACTTCTAATTTAGCCAATGTAGTCTCTGATCTGTCAAAGGCCACTTTCAGTTTCATGAGTGAAACAAGATCCTCCATCAGAAATTTGGAGGCACAAGTGGGCCAGCTGAGTAAGAAAGTCATTGAAACTCCTCCCAGTATTCTCCCAAGCAATACAAAAGAGAATCCAAAAGGAGAGTGCAAGGCCATTGATATAATCAATATGGCCGAATGCACAAGGAAGGAGGAGGACGAAAATCCTAGTGAGGAAGACCTCCTGGGACGTCCCTCAAGCAAGAAGGAGTTTCCTATTAAGGATCCAAAGGAATCTGAGGCTCATATAGAGACTATAGAGATTCCATTAAATCTCCTTCTGCCATTCATGAGCTCTGAAGACTATTCTTCCTCTGAAGAGGATGAAGATGTGACTGGAGAGCAAGTTGCTCAATATTTAGGAGCTATCATGAAGCTGAATGCCAAGTTGTTTGGTAATGAGACTTGGGAAAGTGAACCTCCCTTGCTCATTAATGAACTAGATACCTGGATTCAGCAAACTCTACCTCAAAAGAAATAAGATCCTGGCAAGTTTTTGATACCTTGTACCATAGGCACCATGACCTTTGCAAAAGCTCTGTGTGATCTGGGGTCAGGGATAAATCTTATGCCACTCTCTGTAATGGAGAAGCTGGGGATCATTGAGGTACAACCTGCCTTGTTCTCATTACAATTGGCAGACAAGTCATTGAGACAAGCTTATGGAATAGTAGAGGACGTGTTAGTAAAGGTTGAAGGCCTTTACATCCCTGCTGATTTCATAATCTTAGACACTAGGAAGGAAGAGGATGAATGCATCATCCTTGAAAGACCTTTCCTAGCCACAGCAGGAGCTGTGATAGATGTCAACAGAGGTGAATTAGTCCTTCAATTGAATGGGGACTACCTTGTGTTTAAGGCACATGGCCATACCTCTGTGACAAAAGAGAGTAAGCATGAAGAGCTTCTCTCAGTTCAGAGTCAAGAAAAGCCCCCACAGTCAAACTTTAAGTTTGGTGTTGGGAGGCCACAACCAAACTCTAAGTTTGGTGTTAAGACCCCATATCCAAACTCTAAGTTTGGTGTTGGGACTATACAACATTGACCTGATCACCTTGTGGCTCCATGAGAGCCCACTGTCAAGCTATTGACATTAAAGAAGCGCTTATTGGGAGGCAACCCAATTTTATTTATCTCATTTTTATTTTATTTTATTTTATTGTTATTTTATGTTTTATTAGGTACATGATCATGTGGAGTCACGAAAAAAATATAAAAATTAAAAACAGAATCAAAAACCACAGAAGAAAAATCACACCTTGGAGGAAGCACAGACTGGCGTTCAACGCCAGTGAGGAGCATTTGGCTGGCGTTCAACGCCAGAACAGAGCATGAATCTGGCGCTGAACGCCAGAAACAAGCAACATTCTGGCGTTTGGAGGCCAGGAATGTGCCTAGAGGAAAAGCTGGCGCTGAACGCCAATAACAAGCATGAAACTGGCGTTCAACGCCAGAAACATGTTACATATGGGCGTTGAACGCCCAGAATGTGCACCACTCGGCGTTTAAATGCCAGAATGGTGTGCAAAGGCATTTTACATGCCTATTTGGTGCATGGATGGAATTCCTTGACACCTCAAGATCTGTGGACCCCACAGGATCACCTCAGGATCTGTGGACTCCACAGGATCCCCACCTAACATATTCCCACCTCACCTTATTTGCCATCTATGTTACTCAGCTGGAGTTATCATAGAAGGAGACATCTCCATTGAAGAGGATGGAGCAAGCAAGAGAGACCCTCCACGGTTCTCAAGAGATGCATGAGGAAGCTCATCATTAAGAAATCCCTGAGATGCCTCAAGGGATGCACTTTCCTCCCAACAACTATTGGGAACAACTCAACACTTCCTTAGAAGATTTGAGCCATAATGTGGAACAATTAAGGGTGGAACATCATGAGCACTCCATCATTCTCCATGAAATAAGAGAAGATCAAAGAGCAATGAGGGAGGAGCAACAAAGGCAAGGAAGGGACATAGAAGAGCTTAAGGACATTGTTGGTCCTTCAAGAAGAAGATGCCACTAAGGTGGATTCATTCCTTGTTCTTATTTCTTTCTGTTTTTCGGTTTCTATGTTATGTTTATCTATGTTTTATGTCTCTACTTCATGATCATTAGTATGTAGTAACTATGTCTTAAAGCTATGAATAAAATCCATTAATCCATCACCTCTCTTAATTGAAATATGTTTTAATTCAAAAGAACAAGAAGTACATGAATTTCGAATTTATCCTTGAATTTAATTTAATTATATTGATGTGGTGACAATACTTTTTGTTTTCTGAATGAATGCTTGAACAGTGCATATTTTTGATCTTGTTGCTTATGAATGTTAAAATTGTTGGCTCTTGAAAGAATGATGAACAAAGAGAAATGTTATTGATGATCTGAAAAATCATAAAATTGATTCTTGAAGCAAGAAAAAGCAGTGAAAAAGCAAAGGCTTGCGAAAAAAAAAAACTGGCGAAAAAAAATAGAAAGAAAAAGAAAAAGCAAGCAGAAAAAGCCAATAGCCCTTAAAACCAAAAGACAAGGGTAAAAAGGATCCAAGGTTTTGAGCATCAATGGATAGGAGGGCCGAAGGAAATAAAATCCAGGCCTAAGCGGCTAAATCAAGCTGTCCCTAACCATGTGCTTGTGTCATGAAGGTCCAAGTGAAAAGCTTGAGACTGAGTGGTTAAAGTCGTGATCCAAAGCAAAAGAGTGTGCTTAAGAGCTCTGGACAACTCTAACTGGGGACTCTAGCAAAGCTGAGTCACAATCTGAAAAGGTTCACCCAGTCATGTGTCTGTGGCATTTATGTATCCGGTGGTAATACTGGAAAACAAAGTGCTTAGGGCCACGGCCAAGACTCATAAGTAGCTGTGTTCAAGAATCAACATGCTTAACTAGGAAAGTCAATAACACTATCCGAAATTCTAAGTTCCTAGAGAAGCCAATCATTCTAAACTTCAAAGGAAAAAGTGAGATGCCAAAACTGTTCAGAAGCAAAAAGTTACAAGTCCCGCTCATCTAATTAGAATTAATATTCATTGATATTTTGGAATTTATAGTATATTCTCTTCTTTTTATCCTATTTGATTTTCAGTTGCTTGGGGACAAGCAACAATTTAAGTTTGGTGTTGTGATGAGCGGATAATTTATACGCTTTTTGGCATTGTTTTTAGGTAGTTTTTAGTAAGTTCAAGCTACTTTTAGGGATGTTTTCATTAGTTTTTATGTTAAATTCACATTTCTGGACTTTACTATGAGTTTGTGTTTTTCTGTAATTTCAGGTAATTTCTGGCTGAAATTGAGGGACCTGAGCAAAACTCTGAAAAATGCTGACAAAAGGACTGCTGATGCTGTTAGAATCTAACCTCCCTGCACTCGAAATGGATTTTCTGGAGCTACAGAACTCCAAATGGCGCGCTCTCAACGGCATTGGAAAATAGACATCCAGAGCTTTCCAGCAATATATAATAGTCCCTACTTCATTCGGGAATTGACGACGTAAATTGGCGTTGAACGCCAAGTACATGTTGCTGTCTGGAGTTAAACGCCAGAAACACGTCATGATCCGGAGTTGAACGCCCAAAACACGTTATAACTTGGCGTTCAACTCCAAGAGAAGCCTCAGCTCATGGATAGATCAAGCTCAGCCCAAACATACACCAAGTGGGCCCCGGAAGTGGATTTATGCATCAATTACTTACTCATGTAAACCCTAGTAGCTAATCTAGTATATATAGAACATTTAACTATTGTATTAGATGTCTTTGATCATTCGGTCTTGTGACCACATGGGGGCTGGCCATTCGGCCATGCCTGAACCTTTCACTTATGTATTTTCAACGGTGGAGTTTCTGCACACCATAGATTAAGGGTGTGAAGCTCTGCTGTACCTCAAGTTTCAATACAATCAATATTACTTTATATTCAATTCTCTTTTATTCTTATTCCAAGATATACGTTGCACTTCAACTTGATGAATGTGATGATCTGTGACACTCATCATCATTCTCACCTATGAACGCGCGTGACTGACAACCACTTCCGTTCTACTTTTGGCCGGGCGCATATCTCTTAGATTCCCCAACAGAATCTTCGTGGTATAAGCTAGATAGATGGCGGCATTCATGGGAATCCGGAAAGTCTAACCTTGTCTGTGGTATTCCGAGTAGGATCCCGGGAATCCGGAAAGTCTAACCTTGTCTTTGGTATTCCGAGTAGGATTCCGGTATTGAATGACTGTGACGAGCTTCAAACTTCTGAAGGCTGGGCGTTAGTGACAAACGCAAAAGAATCAAGGGATTCTACTCCAACCTGATTGAGAACCGACAGATGATTAGCGGTGTTTTGACAGAGCATTTGGACAATTTTCACTGAGAGGATGGGATGTAGCTATCAACAAGGGTGATGCCTCCAGACGATTAGCCGTGCAGTGACAGCGCATAGGACCATTTTCCCGAGAGGATTAAAAGTAGCTATTGATGATGGTGATGCCCTACATACAGCTTGCCATGGAAAGGAGTAAGAAGAGTTGGATGAAAGTAGTAAGAAAGTAGAGATTCGAAGGGATTCTAGCATCTCCACACGCCTATCTAAAATTCCCACTATTGATTTACATAAGTATTTCTATCCCTTTTTATTTTCTATTTATTATTAATTTTTGAAACCCATAACCATTTAATCTGCCTAACTGAGATTTACAAGGTGAACATAGCTTGCTTCATACCAACAATCTCTGTGGGATCGACCCTTACTCACGTAAGGTATTACTTGGATGACCCAGTATACTTGCTGGTTAAGTTGAATGGAGTTGTGTCCACACATAGGTGCCATAATAATGATTCCATACAACAACAAGGAATACTACATTGATGTGATCACAATTTCGTCCACCAGTCTTCTTCTAAGTTATTTCTAGTAATCCATTTATTTGGACCTTGTCCAGTCTCTTTTTATGGATTACTTTTGGTAACTTTTGTAGCTTTTGGGATGACTTCTTTCCCGTCGTTCTTCTTTGAAGTTATTTCTAGTATTCCATTTATTTGGACCTTGTCCGGTCTCTTTTTATGGATTACTTTTTATAACTTTTGTAGCTTTTCGGACGACTTCTTTCATGTCGTTCTCCTTTGAAGTTATTTCTAGTATTCCATTTATTTGGACCTTGTTCGATCTCTTTTTATGGATTACTTTTTTATAACTTTTGTAGCTTTTGGGACGACTTCTTTCATGTCGTTCTCCTTTGAAGTTATTTCTAGTATTCCTCTTTTCAGGGCTGGCCAGGCCTCTTTTTAGGGATTATTTTTTATAACTTTTGGTCACTTTGATTTGGTCCGACTTTTTCTGCACCAGTCTATTTTAAGTTATTTCTAGCGATCCATTTTTGTTTCAAACCTCGTCAAGCCTCTATTCATGGATCGCTTTTTATAACTTCTTGCATTATTCTGTTTTTATCGCCTTTCGTCTTTGCCGATTTTGTAGAGTTTGATCCTTGCCTGGCCGATCCTTGATGAACTCAATTTTTATTCTTGTCGACCATGTCGGGCAATGAATTTGGTTTTCACTTTTGCCGATTTGTAGCTTTTATAATCGGGAGACAAATTTTGAGTTTTCAGATTAATGCGTCTTGATAAAGGGATTTTGTAGAAAATCTGAAAAAATTTATTAAAAATAGGAAATATGCGAATATACACATGTGGATGCTAGCCCTAGGTAATTTTTTAGATCTTGGCTTAGTGCCTTATTAAAAAACCTTTTTTAGGAAAAAGAGTGCACCTTTGTCCTAAGATCTTTTCTTATCCTTTAACTATAGTACCTTCTTAGGTTGCAGGCGTGCCATGATCTCGGTAGCTCTCGCCCCTCGAGTTCGGACACTTTGTAGTAGCCTTTTCCCAGTACCTCTGTGACTCGGTAGGGTCCTTTCCAGTTAGCTGCTAGCTTTCCCTCTCCGGGTCGACTTATTCCGATATCATTTCGGATTAGGATGAGGTCATTGTCGGCAAAACTTCGCTGTACTATCTTTCGATTGTACCTTGAGGCTATGCGGCGTTTTTAATGCTTCCTCTCTTATCCGAGCTCTTTCTCAGACTTCTGGGAGCAGGTCAAGCTCTTCCCTTTGAAGTTGGGAGTTGGCTTCTTCACTGTAGAAGATCATTCTGGGAGATCCTTCTTCGACTTCTGCCGGTATCATTGCCTCCATTCCATAGGCCAACCAGAAAGATGATTCCTTTGTGATGGAATATGGAGTTGTCTGGTACGCCCATAGAACTTGTGGGAGCTCTTCAGCTCAAGCTCCCTTTGCGTCCTGTAGCCTCCATTTTAGCCCAGATAGTATGACTTTATTGGCAGCTTCTGCTTGTCCATTAGCCTGGGGGTGTTCTACGGATGTAAATTAGTGCTTTATTTGCAAGTCGGCTACCAACTTTTTAAAGCCCGCGTTAGTGAATTGAGTGCCATTGTCTGTGGTGATGGAGTAAGAGACCCCAAACCTTGTGACAATGTTCCTGTATAGGAATTTTCAACTTCTTTGGGCAGTGGCATTGGCTAAAGGCTTTGTCTCAATCTATTTTGTGAAATAATCTACCCCTACAATGAGGAACTTGACCTGACCTGATCATTGAGGAAAAGGCCCGAGGAGGTCAAGACCCCACTTTGCAAATGGCCAGGGTGATGTTACACTGATGAGTTCTTCTGGTGGGGCGATGTGGAAATTAGCATGCTTCTGACATTGGAGACATGTCTTGACGAATTCGGCGGCTTCTTTTTGCAAAGTCAGCCAAAAGAATCCGGCTCGGAGTACTTTCTTGGCAAGAGCTCGTGCTCCGAGATGGTTACCGCATGCTTCACTGTGTATTTCTTCCAAGACTTCTTTTGTGTTAGAGGTCGGTACACATTTTAGTAGAGGTGTCGAGATCCCTCTCTTGTATAGGATCTTGTTTATGATGGTATAATGTTGTGCCTCCCGCTTTAACCTCTTTGCCTCCTGCTTATCCGTAGGGAGTGTTTCTGATTTGAGGTAGCCGATTATGGGAGTCATCCATCCTTAATCCTGACCTGATATGGCTAGGAGTTTTTCTTCTTCCAGGATTGATAGATTCTGCAGTATTTCCTGGATGAAACTCCTATTATTTCCCCCTCCCCTCGGTTTGGTGCTGGCTAATTTTGAGAGTGCGTCGGCTCGAGCATTCTGTTCTCGAGGTATATGTCGGATCTTGTATTCCTGGAATTATCCGAGATGTTCCCTGGTTTTGTCCAGGTATTTTTTCATGGCAGGGTCCTTAGCTTGGTAGGTCCCTGTTAGCTGCGAAGTGACGACTTGTGAGTCGCTAAAGATGACAAGTTTCTGGGCTCCCACTTCTTTAGCCAGCTTCAAACCCGCCAATAGTGCCTCAGACTCAGCCTGGTTATTAGAGGCAGGAAACTCGAACTTCAGGGAGAGTTTGATTTGGGTTCCTTGATTGCTTTTTATTATCACACCTGCTCCACTCTCGGTTTCATTTGAAGAGCCATCCACATATAGATTCCAGCTTGTAGAAATTTCCAGGGTGTCAGTGTATTCTGCAATGAAGTCAGCCAAATACTGCGATTTGATGGCTGTCTGGGCTTCATATTGAAGGTCGAATTCAGACTATTCGACTGCCCACTATAGGATTCTTCCCACTAAATCTGTTTTCTACAGAATTCCTTTTATGGGCTAGTTGGTTCGAACTTTGATGGTGTGAGCTTGGAAGTTTGGGCAAAGTCGTCGGGAAGTTAATATGAGAGCGTAGGCGAACTTTTCTATTTTTTCATAGTTCAGCTCGGATCCCTGTAGTACTTTGCTGATGAAGTATATAGGTTTTTGTCCACTTTCGTCTTCTTTAACTAGTGCTGAGGCTACTGCCTGACTTTCCACTGCGAGGTATAATACGAGTGTTTCTCCTTCCCGTGGTCGGGTAAGGATGGGTGGTTATCCCAGGAATTTTTTGAAATCCTGGAAAGCTTGCTCGCACTCTGGTGTCCATTCGAACTTCTTCCCTTTCCTTAGTATGGCGTAAAAGGGGAGAGATCTTATGACGGATCTGGCTATAAATCTGGATAGGGTTGCCAGTCGTCCGTTAAGCTGTTGGACTTCTTTGACACAAGTCGGGCTTTTCATGTCGAGTATGGCCCGACACTTGTCCGGGTTTGCTTCAATTCCTCTTTGTATGAGCATGAAATCTAAGAATTTGCCAACTTCTACTGCGAAGGTGCATTTTGCAGGGTTAAGTCGCATACCATGCTTTCTTATGGTGTTGAACACTTGGGCGATGTCGGATAGTAATGACTCTTCGCTTTGTGTTTTTACTAACATGTCGTCCACACATACTTCCATGAGTTTTTCGATGTGATCTTAAAAGACTTTGTTCATCAACCTATGGTAGGTAGCTCCTGCGTTTTTTAGTCCGAACGGCATGACAATGTAGCAGTAGTTTGCTTTGGGGGTTAAGAATGAGGTTTTTTCTTGATCTGACAGATACATCGGGATTTGATTATATCCTGAGTAGGCATCCATGAACGAGAGGTACTTGTATCCGGAGGAGGCGTCCACCAGGGAGTCAATACTTGGGAGTGGATAAGGATCTTTTGGGCAAGATTTGTTGAGGTCGGTGTAATCAGTGCACATCCGCCACTTCCCATTTGATTTTTTCACCAAGACGACGTTGGCTAGCCATAATGGATATTTGACTTCTCTTATGAATCCTGCTGATGAGGGGCGCTCATTTCTACAATAAACAGCTTTACTCTGCTATGGTTCGATATGGAGATAGCCACAAGGTAGTAACTCCATATCATCCATAGACAAATGGGCAAGCTGAAGTCTCTAATAGAGAACTTAAAAGAATCCTTGAATGGACTGTGATTAACCGTAGAAGGGATTAGGTAAGAAGCTTGGATGATGTTCTGTGGGCATATAGAACAGCATTCAAGACTCCTATAGGGACCTCTCTATAGCAGCTTGTGTATGGAAAAGCCTGTCACTTGCCAGTGGAACTGGAACACAAGGCCTACTGAGCAACCAGATTCTTAAACCTTGATGCCAAGTTAGCTAGAGAAAAATGATTGCTCCAATTAAATGAGCTAGAGGAATTCAGACTCAATGCTTTCGGAAATGCAAAAATTTACAAAGAGAAAGCAAAAAGATGGCATGATAAGAAGCTGTCATCCAGAGTCTTTGAGCCAGGGCAAAAAGTTCTGCTGTTTAACTCTAGGCTCAGATTATTCCCGAAAAGTTGAAATCCCGGTGGAGAGGACCATATGTGATTACAGGTGTGTCACCATATATGGATATGTAGAGCTTCAGGATGATAACTCTAACAAAAAATTCATTGTTAATGGACAGAGAGTCAAACATTATCTTGAAAGCAATTTTGAGCAAAAATTCTCAAAACTGAGACTTGATTAAAGCTCAGTAATAGTCTAGCTAAAGACAATAAAGAAGCGCTTGCTAAGAGGCAACCCAGCCATTAACAAAGCTTATTTGTTAATTAAAATGATAAATTTACAGGTTCATATTAATTATCTTCAAGGTAAAGTATCAATTGCATGAGTTCACAGAGTTACAAAAGGATTCAGAGGATAAAACAGCAAAAAGAAGCTCAATGGTACGAAAATGCCAGTAAAAGCTGTTTTGGGCGTTAAACGCCCAAAAGAAGCATCTATTGGGCATTTAATGCCAGTAGGGATAGCCATTTGGGCGTTAAACGCCATAATGGATACCATTCTGGGCGTTTAATGCCAGATTTGCAGCATCCTGGGCGTTCAGAAAAACGCCCAGTGATAAAGGATTTTCTGGCGTTTAATGCCAGCCAGAAGCTACAGCTGGGCGTTAAACGCCCAGGAGAAGCTACAAATGGGCGTTAAACGCCCAAAATATGCAGCAGTTGGGCCTTTAATGCCAGGATTGTGGGGAGAAGGTAACTTCGTTTTCACTTCAAATTTTTTCCATTTTTCATGTTTCAATTCATGATTTCTTGCATAAACATGTTACAAACTCTTATCTTTCAACTTCAATTTCGAAAAATTTTTAATCCTAAACATATTTCTTAATTTTTCTTCAATATCTTTTCAAACCTTTTTTAAAACTCATTTATCTTTTTTAATTCTTTTCAAATCTTTTTAAATTCTTCTCAAATCTTTTTACACTCATTATATCTTCTTTTCAAAATGCAGATTTATCTTTTTCAAATATCTTTCATATCTTTTCAATTTTAAATTACATCTTTTTCCTATCATACTTATCTTTTACAAATCATATCTTCTTCAAAAATTTTCGAAAACCCACCCCTTCCCTTTAAATCCGCGTTCGGCCTTCCTCCTCTCCTCCACAATTCGAACTTGGCTCTCCCTCTATCCCTCTCATTTCCTTTCTTTTGCTTGAGGACAAGCAAACCTCTATGTTTGGTGTGTTTATCCGTGATCGCTAAACCAATACCCACTAAGATCATGGCTCCTAAGGGAAAATAAACCACTCCAAGAGGCAAGAAAGAGAATATTCCAAAACCACTCTGGAATCAAGAGAAGTTCTTAACCAAAGAACATTCAAACCATTACTACAAAATAATGGGTCTAAGGTCAGTGATCCCGAAAGTTAAATTCGATCTGAAAGAAGACGAATATCCGGAGATCCAAGAGCAAATTCGAAACAGGAGCTGCAAAATCCTAGCTAATCTTGAAACAAAGGTGGGAAAAAACATGGTTCAAGAATTTTACTCTAATCTGTGGCAAACAGACAGGCAGAGAATAGCTGGAACCGCCTTCTATGACTATCGAACTCTGGTCAGAGGGAAGATTGGTCACCTTACCTTGACAAAATAAGAAAGATCTTCAAGCTGCCTCAACTGCAAGATGACCCAGACTCCTTTAATAGGAGAATAATGAGAACAAATAAGAGCTTGGATGAAATTCTAGAGGACATATGCCTCCCTGGAACCAAGTGGACAACCAACACAAAGGGTGTCCCAAACCAACTCAAGAGAGGAGATCTCAAACCAGTCGCCAGAGGCTAGCTGGACTTCATTGGGCGTTCTATACTGCCCACTAGCAACCACTCTGAAGTCACCATCAAAAGAGCAGTAATGATCCATTGCATTATGTTAGGAAAAGAAGTGGAAGTTCATCAGCTGATTTCTTGTGAACTTTACACAATTGCAAACAAGAACTCCAAAGATGCCAAATTGGCTTATCCAAGCTTAATCTCTATGCTATGTAAAGATGCTGGGGTAAAGATGGGAGTAAATGAGTATATCTCAGTTGAGCAACCAATCACCAAAAAATCAATGGAAGGACAACAAGTGCAGGACGACCCCATCAAGAGGAAAGCACAGGAGTTCCTCCCGAAAATCCCTCAAATTGAATACTAGGAGCGTCTTGAAGCATCTGTTACCATGTTGCAAGAAGCTATGGACCAACTAAAGGAAGAACAAAAAAATCAAAATAGCATGCTTTGCAAACTGCTTGGGGAACAAGAAGAGCAAAGGTGTGAACTGAAGGAATTGAAGCGTCAGAAGCTATCTCTTGAAGGGCCAAGCACCCCACAGACTAAAGGAGCATTTACTTCCCAAAATAAAGGTTGTTGAGTCCTAATCTTAGCCTTAACTCTGTGATAATTGTTCTTATTAGGAATTTACCTTAGAAGTTATATATGAGTAGTAGTAATTAGTATCTTTATTTTGATTTTATCTCCAATTAAGCTATAATTTTTTTCTCATCATAATCAAACATGAATAAAATAGCAGATTTTTAGAATAAGGAAGCAATATTTTTTTCGAGTTTTTAATAAAGAAAAATTCAAATTATTTATATGTGGTGGCAATACTTTTTGTCTTCTGAATGATTGCCTGAACAGTGCATAATTTTGATGGTGGAGTTTATGAATGTTAAATATGTTGGCTCTTGAAGGAATGATGAACAAGAAAAATATTATTGATGATCTGAAAAATCATGAAATTGATTCTTGAAGCAAGAAAAAGTAGTGAAAAAAAGCAAAAAAAGCCAATAGCCCATTAAACTAAAAGGCAAGGGAAAAAAGGATCCAAAGCTTTGAGCATCAATGGAAAGGAGGGCCTAAAAGAATAAAATCCTGGCCTAAGCGGCTAAATCAAGCTGTCCCTAACCATGTGCTTGTGTTATGAAGGTCCAGGTGAAAAGCTTGAGACTGAGTGGTTAAAGTCGTGATCCAAAGCAAAAGAGTGTGCCTAAGAAGTCTGGACACCTCTAACTGGGGACTTTAGCAAAGCTGAGTCACAATCTGAAAAGGTTCACCAGTTAGGTGTCTGTGGCATTTATGTATCTGGTGGTAATACTGGAAAATAAAATGCTTAGGGTCACAGCCAAGACTCATAAGTAACTGTGTTCAAGAATCAACATACTGAAATAGGACAACCAACAACACTATCAGAATTCTGAGTTCCTATGGATGCCAATCATTCTGAATTTCAAAGGATAAAGTGAGATGCCAAAATTGTTCGGAAGCAAAAAGCTACTAGCCCCGCTCATCTAATTAGAATCTGAGCTTCACTTAAAACTCTGAGATATTAATGCTTATTGATTTCTCTTTATCCTATTTTATTTATCTAGTTGCTTGAGGACAAGCAACAGTTTAAGTTTGGTGTTGTGATGAGCGGATATTTTATACACTTTTTGGGGGGTAATTTCATGTAGTTTTTAGTAGGTTCTAGCTACTTTTTAGTATGTTTTTATTAGTTTTCACGCAAAATTCATATTTCTGGACTTTACTATGAGTTTATGTGTTTTTTTGTGATTTTAGATATTTTCTAGCTGAAATTGAGGGATCTGAGCAAAAATCTTATTCAGGCTGAAAAAGGACAGCTGATGTTGTTGGATTCTGACCTCCCTGCACTCAAAAAGGATTTTCTGGAGCTACAGAAGTTCAATTGGCGCACTCTCAATTGCGTTAGAAAGTAGACATCCAGGGCTTTCCATAAATATATAATAGTTTATACATTGCTCGAAGATAAATGACGTAAACTGGCATTTAACGTCAGTTCCATGTTCCATTCTGGCGTTAAATGCCAGAAACAGATTACAAGTTGGAGTTAAACGCCCAAAACAGGTTACAACCTGGCGTTCAACTCCAGAAACAGTCCAGGCACGTCAAAAGCTCAAGTCTCAGCCCCATCACACACCAAGTAGGCCCCAGAAGTGAATTTCTACACTATCTATCTCAGTTTACTCATTTTCTGTAAACCTAGGTTACTAGTTTAGTATTTAAACAACTTTTAGAGATTTATTTTGTACCTCATTACATTTTTAGATCTGAACTTTGTACTCTTTGATGGCATGTGTATCTAAACTCCATTGTTGGGGGTGAGGAGCTCTGCTGTGTCTCGATGGATTAATGCAATTATTTCTGTTTTCTATTCAAACACGCTTGTTTCTATCTAAGATATTCATTCGCACTTCAATATGATGAATGTGATGATCTGTGCACTCATCACCATTCTCAATCTATGAATGCGTGCCTGACAACCACCTCCGTTCTACCTTAGATTGAATGAGTATTGATGAGCGGATAATTTATACACTTTTTGGCATTGTTTTTAGTATGTTTTTGGTATGATCTAGTTAGTTTTTAGTATATTTTTATTAGTTTTTAGTTAAAATTCACTTTTCTGGACTTTACTATGAGTTTGTGTGTTTTTCTGTGATTTCAGGTATTTTCTGGCTGAAATTGAGGGATCTGAGCAAAAATCTGATCCAGAGACTCAAAAGGACTGCAGATGCTGTTGGATTCTGACCTCCCTGCACTCGAAGTGGATTTTCTGGAGCTACAGAAGCCCAATTGGCGCGCTCTCAACGGCGTTGGAAAGTAGACATCCTGGGCTTTCCAGCAATATATAATAGTCCATACTTTGCCCAAGATTTGATGGCCCAAACCGGCGTTCAAAGTCACCTCAAGAAAATCCAGCGTTAAACGCCGGAACTGGCACCTAATTGGGAGTTAAACGCCCAAACTGGCACTAAAGCTGGCGTTTAACTCCAAGGAGAGTCTCTACACGAAAAAGCTTCATTGCTCAGCCCAAGCACACACCAAGTGGGCCCGGAAGTGGATTTTTATGTCATTTACTCATCTATGTACTAGTTTTCTATAAGTAGGACCTTTTACTATTGTATTAGGAGAGACTTTTGGTAGCTATCCTTGTTTTATGCTATCTTAGACCTTTGGGAGGCTGGCCATTCGGCCATGCCTAGACCTTGTTCTTATGTATTTTCAACGGTGGAGTTTCTACACACCATAGATTAAGGTGTGGAGCTCTGCTGTACCTCGAGTATTAATGCAATTACTATTGTTCTTCCATTCAATTCCACTTGTTCTTTATCCAAGATATCACTTGTTCTTCAACATGATGAAGGTGATGATTGACGCCCATCACCATTCTCACCCATGAACAAGGTGACTGACAACCATTCTTGTTCTACAAGCATCTGAGGCTTAGTGAATATCTCTTGGATTCCTGATTGCACGATGCATGGTTGATCGCCTGACAACCGAGTGCTCGCCTGGCAAACGAGCCAACCATTCCGCGAGATCAGAGTCTTCGTGGTATAGGCAGGACCTGATGGCAGCATTCAAGAGAATCCGGAAGGTCTAACCTTGTCTGTGGTATTCTGAGTAGGATTCAATGATTGAATGACTGTGACGTGCTTCAAACCTGTAACCTACTGGGCGTTAGTGACAGACGCAAAAGAGGGATTCTATTCCGGTAGGGGAGGGAACCAAACCGGTGATTGGCAGCACTGTGACAGAGTGCGTGCATTAGCTTTCACTGCGCGGATGGGAGGTAGCTGCTGACAACAGTGAAACCCTACACGAGCTTGCCATGGAAAGGAGTAAGAAGGATTGGATGAAGGCAGTAGGAAAGCAGAGAGACGGAAGGGAAGGCATCTTCATACACTTGTCTGAAGCTCATACACCAATGATATGCATAAGTATCACTATCTTTATCTTTTATGTTATTTTCGTTCATCATCATATACATTTGAGTTTGCCTGACTAAGATTTACAAGATGACCATAGCTTGCTTCAATGCTAACAATCTCCGTGGGATCGACCCTTACTCACGTAAGGTATTACTTGGACGACCCAGTGCACTTGCTGGTTAGTTGTGCGAAGTTGTGTAATGCCATGGAATTGAACCACCAAGCTTTTGGAGTTCATGACCAGGGATTATGAGAGTTGTGAAAAGTATTGTTCACAATTTCGCGCACCAAGTATCTCTTGGATTCCTTAATCAGAATCTTCGTGGTATAAGCTAGAATCCATTGGCAGCATTCTTGAGAATCCGGAAAGTCTAAACCTTGTCTGTGGTATTCTAAGTAGGATTCAGGGATTGAATGACTGTGATGAGCTTCAAACTCATAAGAGTTGGGTGTAGTGACAGACGCAAAAGGATCAATGGATCCTATTCCAGCATGAGTGAGAACCGACAGATGATTAACCGTGCGGTGACAGCGCACCTGAACCATTTTCACTGAGAGGAAGGATGGTAGCCATTGACAATAGTGATCCACCAAGCCATAGCTTGCCATAGGAGGAACCTTGCGTGCGTGAAGAAGAAGACAGGGGAAAGCAGAGATTCAGAAGACAAAGCATCTCCAAAACTCCAACATATTCTCCATTACTGCATAACAAGTATTATTTAATCCATGATTTTTATTTACTACCAATCAAAACTGAGAATTATTATTATCCTGACTAAGAGTTACGAGATAACTATAGCTTGCTTCAAGCCTAGAATCTCCGTGGGATTCGACCCTTACTCACGTAAGGTATTACTTGGACGACCCAGTGCACTTGCTGGTTAGTGGTACGAGTTATGAAAAGTGTGATTTACAATTTCGTGTACCACCCGCCTCCAGTAGAGCTGGTACCTGTTCTTCTACAGCTTGGGATCTTTTCGGTCTGAGCTTTCTACGCTGCTGCTGTACTGGCCGAGATCTTGGATATACTATCAGCTTGTGAAACATTAGCTTGGGATCTATGCCCGGCATGTTTGTGGTTTTCCATGCAAAGAGATCGACATTATCCTTTAAAAACTGTATAAGGGACTCCTTTATACATTCTTTTAAGATTGTGCCAATATCGATCGTTTTATCTGGGACATCTTCAATCTGGACTTTTTCTATCACGCCTTCAGGTTGTGGACAGAGTTCTTCCTGACCTCAAACTCCTCCGAGTTCGATTGTGTGGATCACTTCTCCTTTGCCTCTGAGGTTCAGACTTTCGTTGTAACAGCGACGCGCGGTTTTTTGGTCTCCTTTTACCGTAGTGATCCCTTCTGTAGTTGGGAACTTCATGCATAGATGTGGAGTCGAGGCTACTGCCCTGAGCTGATTTGGCGTTGTCCGACCTATTAAGGCATTATAGGCTGAGTTTACGTTGACCACGATGTAGTCTATGTTGAGGGTCCTTGACCGGTTCCCTTTTCCAAAGTTGTGTGTAGCGAGATGTATCCAAGTGGTTGGATTAGGGTGTCTCCTAGTCCAAATAAGCTGTTATGATATGCTCTGAGCTCTTTTACTTCTAGGCCGAGCTTGTCGAAGGCTGTCTTGAACAAGATGTTGGCCGAGCTTCCTTGGTCCACTAGTGTTCAGTGGAGGTTAGCGTTGGCCAATATGATAGTAATGACCATGGGATCGTCATGTCCCAGGATGATGCCCGTGGCGTCCTCCTTAGTAAAGGTGATGGTAGGAAAATCGGGCACTCCTTCTCCTCCTTCAACATGATATACCTCTTTAAGATGTCTTTTGCGGGATGATTTGGAGATTCCTCCTCCCGCGAATCCTCCATGTAACATGTGTACATGTCTCTCTGGGGTACGATGTGGTCGTTCAGTTCGTCTGACCTCTTTATCCCTTCTCCTTTTTCTGGGTTCGTCTGTTTTGTCGGCTAAGTACCGATCTAATCTCCCTTCTCTCACCAATTTTTCTATGACATTTTTCAAGTCGAAACACTCGTTGGTGGGGTGTCCATAGATTCGATGGTACTCACAGTATTCTGTCCGATTTCTACCCCCTTTTTTGCTTTTAAGTGGTTGAGGTGGAGGAATCTTCTCGGTGTGGCATACTTCTCGATACACTTCCACAAGAGACACTCGAAGGGGGTGTAATTGTGGTATTTCTTAATCTTCTCCCCGTGATGATCTTCTTTCTTGTTGGAGTCTTTATCCTTATCTCAGGAGGAGTAAGAGAATTCGGATTTTGAGGTCTCTCCTAGTCGAAAGTTTTCTTCCATGTTGATGTACTTCTCTGCTCGTTCTTGGACTTCGTTCAGAGATGTGGGATATTCCTTTGATATGGAGTGACTAAAAGGTCCTTCTCACAGGCTATTGATGAGACCCATAATGGCTGCTTCGGTTGGGAGACTCTGAATGTCCAGACATGCTTTGTTGAATCTTTCTATGTAGTTGCGCAGACTTTCCTAATCTCCTTGCTTGATTCCTAATAGGCTTGGGGCGTGCTTGGTTTTGTCCTTCTGGATGGAGAATCTGGCAAGAAACTTTCCAGCTAAGTCGTCGAAGCTTGTGATGGACCTTGGGGGCAGGTTGTCGAACCATTTAATTGCTGTCTTTGTTAGTGTAGTCGGGAAGGCTTTGCACCGAATTGCATCTGATGCATCGGTGAGATACATTCTGCATCTAAAGTTACTGAGATGGTGGCTTGGATCTGATGTACCGTCGTATGGAGTCATGTCGAGAGCTTTAAAGTCCTTTGGTACCTTGGCTTTCATTACTTCTTTGGTGAATGGATCTTGGTCTTTGCGGGAGTTATCCTCATGACTGGATCGAGTAGTCCTGGTTTTTAAGTCGGCTTCAAGCTTTAAAAGTTTGTCTTCTAACTCTTTGCGTCACCTAGTTTCTCTTCTGAGGTCCTTCTCAGCTTCTCGTTGGTGCTCGGTCTCTATTTCGAGTTGCTTGAGGCGATCCTGTTGAGCTTGGAGTGCCTCTAGAATTTATGCATTTGGTGGACTCTTATCTTTGTTTTGTTGAGGAGCACCCTTTGGTGTAGCGTCCGCGTTCTTATGCGGTGTTCTATTTTTTATATCAGATTCATGGTCGTTGTCAAGGTTGTCCGCCATGATGATGGGATGACTTCCAGGTTCCCCAGCAACGGCGCCAATGTTCCGAGGGTTACCTGAAACTGTAGGTCGATCTTGGACGAGATCTTCTGTACTGGTCGGAGATGACGTGTCTGACTTGTTATTGGTGGCCGGAGCTGTCGTGTCTGACTTGTTGGACTGGGGGTACTGCTGATCCTTTTGTCACCGGAGGGTGGTGGTACCTGCAAGGGACTCCGATGTCTAAGTTAGCAAGGGTATTAAGCAGGTTTTTAGTAGAATCAGAGTATGAGTTATACCTGGGTGCTCCCGTGTATTTATAATGGTGTAGAGTGATCTTCCTTCAATTTTCAGCAAATCCAAGTGAAACTAAACCAAATGAACCTCAAATAAATGTAGAAATGAAGCAAAAATAATCATTTCCGAATCTTACTCATCTTCGGATTCAATTTTGCTTTCAAAATCCGTAAAAACAATCTTCCTTTTTTTGGTTTGTTTTTTTTGCCACCCTTTGTTGTTTTCTTTTCTTTGGCAGTGTTTTTTCAATTTCTTCTTCTTCTCTGTGACACATAAAAAAAGTTTTGTTAAAATAACAATATAAAACTTTAAATAAGTAGATAGTTTTCAACAGGGTAGGTGGTGAGAAGTATACTCAGATTCAGAAAAATTGTCCTCTTCCGAAGATGAATGCTAGACGACAATTTTATTTTATTTTTCTTTCTTTTTCTTTTTCTTCTTTTCCCCTTTCTTTTGTTCTATCTCTCCCCCCTCGATTCTGCTCTTGTCAAAAGTCCCTAAAACATAAACTTATTTAGTTAGCATAGTTTTTTAGAAGCATCTGAAATGAAATTTCAAGGGAAATGATCTTTTTAATTACCATGTCATTACTTGTTTCCAAAGCAATCCACTCGACCAGCCTCCTCCGTGTCCAGTATGCCACCCATGGTGGCCCTGGAGCATCATCTGCCTTTGGATTAGGGAACTTCGTTTCATGAAAATATATTAACATTAAAATGAAGACGCAGCCATCAACCTAGAATTTTTTTCCTGCTCTTTGGGTTTTGATCCCTTCATCAGGAAGCTCAGCACATGAGACGCCCAATTCCATCATCGGACCATGTCCACATGAAGGGCATGAGGCTTATGGATTAGGGAGATGGTGCTTACTGTTGTCAGTATCAAGAAGCATTTCCGGATGAAGACAACAAAAGTTCTCTTGAATTTTAGCATGTTTGCCTCACCTTCAATACTCATATTAATGATAGATTTTGTCAAAGATGCCAAAGTAGCACCTTTGAAGCTGTCAACAATCTTTTTCTATTTCTCACTCAATTTGCTCTATGTAACTTTTTTAGTTAAATGATCCCCCATAATATTTTAATATAAATAAATTATTTAAAAAGGCTCATTTTTTTTCTGTATTCAAATGAGTCTCAAATAAACAAAGAATGAACCGAAATAACTTAAGGAATAACAAAAAGATCAAAAAGAAAAAAATACAAATGCAAAAGATGGAAAGTATAATACCGCCGAAATTTATGCCCAACGCAACTCTTATTTTGGCAGGGGTTATGTATATTTTGTCATAGAGTGTCCAAGAATCCATGATAGACATTAAAGCAAGAATCAATTTTCTCAAGAGCTTGTGAGAGATGTTCAATTCCGGGATATGTGCCAGTGTACCGAATCCCATTTCTTCAACAATAGTTTTCTTTTCTACACTCAATTCTTTGAACACCCTAACTATTGATTTTGTTGAGTATCTCAGATCGTGAGTTTTTTGTAAGGATTTGAAATATTATGTTATGATATATTTATAATACCAAAATAGAGTTGATTTAATGTGTATATGCTTACATTATAATATGGCTTTCCCTTTTTTGAGACAGTCATCTTTTATATTTTTGCTGTAAGAAACAAAAGATTTGGTTAATACTCCAAATACTTAACAGTAGTATCAAATAAACCTAACTCAATTCACAAATGAACCGAATTTGGTTCAGATTTGAACAAAACCTCATAAATATTCAATCATCAAGAAAAGCACATTTTCAATTATTTCTGCATGCAAATGAACTCAAATAAACTAAGAGATGAACCAAAGTATTTATTAGAACCAAATACTTACGTTGGTCTTTTTAATTTAGGTAATAATTTTTGTTTAATTAATCACATGAAATTTTTGTTTAATTGTTAGTAGCACAACACCTGATCCTCAACAACAAATCCTTGCGGTTTGAGAAGAAACTCAGTCTCAACCTTTGGATATGTGAATTTTTCAACTTACTTTCCTATTCTAATAAAAAGAGTTCCTATTCTAATCATTCAACATTAACTTATTACTTGTTTACCTTCATTAGAGTTCCTATTGTAATGGCTCTTCTAAGTTCTCCTGTGGAAGAGATAATAAAACATCAAAAGATCGTTACCTCTGTCCCTTGAAAAACTCAAACAGAAGAAGCTTCGGTTAATAAGTAAGTTGTACTTAAAATTCTTTTATTAGTTTTGATGGTATATGATAATAATTTCGGTTCATTATTGAACACTTCTATTTAATCCAGCTGCCCTGCGGAACTCCAACACCAGGCCTACGAAGAAACTCCGGCAACGGATTGGAGTAAGAAGCTCCTCTTAATGTGTACATTCCACTTAAAATCCTTTTTACTAGTTATGATAGTATATAATAGTAATTTCACTTCATTATTGAACTTCTTTCTATTTAATACAGCTGCCCTCTGAAACCCCAACAGCAAGCCTGCGAAGAAGTTCTGGCAAGGAAATCGGAGCAAGAAGCTCCTCTTAATGTGTAAGTTCTACTTAAAATCATTTTTATTACTTTTGATGATATAAAATAGTAATTTTAGTTTATTCCTTAGTTTATTTGAGGTTCATTTGAATTCAGAAATGAATTTGATGTGTTCTTGTTGATGATTGAGCTTTTTTGACAGCTAGTTCAAATCTGAAATAATTTCAGCTCATTATTGAACTCTTCTCTGTTTAATTTAGCTGCCCTCCAGATCCCCAACACCAGGCTTGCGAAGATTCTTCTACAAGGCAAACGGAGTAAGAAGCTCCGACAGATATTGTGGTAAGCCAATTTTTTATTCTTTAAACGATTTTTTTATGAAGAATTTTATTTGTTTTTGTTGATGATTGAGCTTTCTTGACTATTAGTTCAAATATGATGTAATTTCAGTTCATCTCTTAGTTTAGTTGAGTTCATTTGTATGTAGAAATAAATTGAAAATGTGCTTTTCTTGCTGATTAGTGTTTATGATGTTTTGTTCAAATTTGAACCAAATTCGGTTAATTTCTTAGTTTAATTGAGCTTCATTTGAATCCAGAAATGAATTTGACGTGTTCTTCTTGATAATTGAGCTTTTTTTACTACTAATTCAAATCTGATGTAATTTCGGTTTATTTATGATTTAACTGAGGTTCATTTTGCAAAATTTAATATTGGAGAGGTACAATGTTGAATCCATTTATCCAAACACTAAGAAGGCCTACCGAATCAGTGAATTTAAGGACTTCCTGCCTTTTCTGGACAAAAAAAACTGCTATCGCATCCATTTGTAAGTTGTGATTTCAAAAACTTCTTTAATAATTCTGTCGTTTACTATCATTTAGACTTAAATATTCTATCCTTTTTCCAAACTTCAGCTGTTTGCACCAGTTTGCAATAGAGGCCATTGGTGGTTGTGGATTGCTGATGTTAAGAAAAATGCCTTCTATGTGCTTGACCCCATCAAGAGAAAGAAAAATGAAATACCTCAGTCAAGAATAGCTTTGAAAAAATTTGTTGTAAGTTATCTCTTATTTTTAGCCATTATCAATCACTCATTGTGCCTGATTGAGGGTTGTTTGCGGGCTTGGTTTTCTTCAATTATTATTGAATTGAAGTATATAGCACCTTAACTATCAAAATGTCACACTTCCGGCTGTTCCACTCTGATAGCTCGGGTATTACGATAACTCTTAAAATATTTAATACTAAGATATGAGCCTGCTTAAAACTTAAATTGAATTTTTAAAAATCATACGTCCATATTTACAATACAAATTACAATCCTTATAGAGAATACATATACATATACATGTACAAAAAGTAACTAATACAAGATAAAAACTCGTAAAGATGAGGACAAGGGAAAAGTAACTAATACAAGATAAACATCGTTTAAAACAAAAAGGAAATAACTAAGCTCTTCCGAACCTCGTTGTCCATAACCTGAAAAGAAGAAAGACCTGTAGGGGAGTGAGAACATCGTCCTCAAAAGGGTTTTCAATAGAGGGTTTTTGAGAATTACTATAATATGATACGCGAAAATAAAACTCTTTTTAAAACATAGTGATTAATAATCGTCTTATGCATCCTTTTAAAATCCAAATATTTACCATTAAAAACCTGAAATCCTTTTTGAAAGAGAAAACTGTTATTTCTTCAAAAATTCAAAAGCCTTTCAAAAGGTTTTTTCTAAACAGCATGAATGATCAACCTATTCCAAGCATAGGTTCATTAAGTCTATGCTGAACCAGTTTAGTTTTTCATACTTTTCTAAACCAAAAACACAACCAAACATGGCCTTCGGCCTATTTCATAATCATCCGTGGTCCTAGGCCCAAACAAATCAATCTACAGCCAATTCACCACAAATTTAGCTAATTTCAGTCATAAACACAAGTAGGGAAGTTCAAGCACAATCAAGCAGTTAAATTAAGTAGAGCAATTACCAATTAGACAGAATTATTCACATAGGCAAACAATGTACAATATGCACACTCAAACAATGTCACATAGATGCATATGATGAATGCTTGCCCAATGGCTGATGAGTCTCATCTGTCGGTTATCAAGCCAACCCGACAAGTCCAGTTTGCTTAAACCCTTGGACTGTCCCTCGACGCGCATCCCCATGAGTCTATGTAACACCCTAATTAGCCTAAGCTTTACCTCGCATCGTAAAGCAAAGGTTAATCAGAGATTACGACAGTTCTAAGCTTATACATAATATATATATATATATATATAGAGAAAGAATAGTATAATTTAGAAGCCCGATGAAGGATATAGCTCAAAAACAGGATTTCAAAAGCGCAAAACGTGCTAACGAAGCTATTAACTTAAGGCACAAGAAACAGATATAAGATAACAAAAGATAAGTATATAATATCATAAGCAACTAGCCACGGCTCACGGAGTTTAAGCCGGCTAGCTATATACAGACCAAAAAGGACCAGACAGTAAAAATAGCTTATACAAATTTTGTTCTCTCAAATACAAGCCTCTAGTCAAAAGCAAAATACAAAAGATGAGAGAATAAATAAGAGAGATCAAAAGACCTCAAAACAGATAGATATCCTCCGCTCTTGTCACCATCAAAGTAACTCACTGAGGTGGGTTGCGACCTGCATCTGAAAAACACAACAGAAATATGGTATGAAAACCAGAGGTTCTCAGTATGGTAACAATGCCCAGTGATGTATGATATAAGACCCAGGGATGCTAAAGGCAATCTTAGACTTCATATCCATCACAGATCCATGTTTGGCATATTAAAACAATTAAGCATAATGTATAAAACCAAACATAACTTAAAACCTTAGTATATACAATGGGTAATCTAACTCAAAGGATTTTCTAGTCTAACATTCTCCGCTATCTGGTGCACGAAATTGTGATCTCTACTTTTCACAACTCAAACAATCCCCGGTAATGGCTCCAAAAACTTGGTGCTCAATACCATGGTCTAAACATAATTTCACAACTTCGCACAACTAACCAGCAAGTGCACTGGGTCGTCCAAGTAATAAACCTTACGCGAGTAAGGGTCGATCCCACGGAGATTGTTGGTATGAAGCAAGCTATGGTCACCTTATAAATCTTAGTCAGGCAGATTCAAATGGTTATGGATGATTTATGAATAAAGCATAAAGATAAAGATAGAGATACTTATGTAATTCATTGGTGAGAACTTCAGATAAGCGTATGGAGATGCTTTGTCCCTTCCGTCTCTCTGCTTTCCTACTGTCTTCATCCAATCCTTCTTACTCCTTTCCATGGCAAGCTATATGTTGGGCATCACCGTTGTCAGTGGCTACAATCCCATCCTCTCAGTGAAAATGTTCAACGCACCCTATCACGGCACGGCTAATCATCTGTCAGTTCTCAATCAGGTTGGAATAGAATCTATTGATTCTTTTGCGTCTGTCACTAACGCCCAACCTTCAGGAGTTTGAAGCTCGTCACAGTCATTCAATCCTTGAATCCTACTCAGAATACCACAGACAAGGTTTAGACCTTCCGGATTCTCTTGAATGCCGCCATCAATTCTAGCTTATGCCACGAAGATTCCGGTTAAGGAATCCAAGAGATATCCACTCAATCTAAGGTAGAACGGAGGTGGTTGTCAGGCACACATTCATAGGTGAGAATGATGATGAGTGTCACGGATAATCACATTCATCAAGTTGAGGAACAAGTGATATCTTAGAACAAGAACAAGCTGAATTGAATAGAAGAACAATAGTAATTACATTAATACTCGAGGTACAACAGAGCTCCACACCTTAATCTATGGTGTGTAGAAACTCCACCGTTGAAAATACATAAGAACAAGGTCTAGGCATGGCCGTGAGGCCAGCCCCCAAAACGTGATCAAAAGATTCAAAGATCTAGAGATGATCCAAAGATCGAAAAGTGATCCAAAGATGAAAATACAATAGCAAAAGGTCCTATTTGTAGAGAACTAGTAGCCTAGGGTTTACAGAAATGAGTAAATGACATAAAAATCCACTTCCGGGCCCACTTGGTGTGTGCTTGGGCTGAGCATTGAAGCTTTCATGTGTAGAGACTTTTCTTGGAGTTAAACGCCAGCTTTTGTGCCAGTTTGGGCGTTTAACTCCCATTCTTGTGCCAGTTCCAGCGTTTAACACCGGGCATTCTTGAGCTGATTTGGAACGCCGGTTTGGGCCATCAAATCTCGGGAAAAGTATAGACTATTATACATTTCTGAAATTGGGCTTCTGTAGTACCAGAAAATCCACTTCAAGTGCAGGGAGATCAGAATCCAACAGCATCTGCAGACCTTTTTAGCCTCTGAATTAGATTTTTGCTCAGGTCCCTCAATTTCAGCCAGAAAATACCTGAAATCACAGAAAAACACACAAACTCATAGTAAAGTCCAGAAAAGTGAATTTTAACTAAAAACTAATAAAAATATACTAAAAACTAACTAGAACATACTAAAAACATACTAAAAACAATGCTAAAAAACGTATAAATTATCCGCTCATCACTGTCCCACAGCTTTCACCAACCTATCCTCCATGCGATCCCATCGCCACCGCCTTCTGAACTTCCTCAATCCCAGTAGAAAGCACAATTAATAGCAATGCAAGTAAATCACAAGTAGAAGCATATAAGACAAGTAACTCAAGTAGCAATTAGACATGTTATACAAATATGCCTAAAATTACAAGTCGACAAAGCAAACAAACAGAAAGAAAATGCACATGATGAATGCCTGCCCTATTGGCTGTGATATCACATTGTCGGTTCAACTGCCAACCCGACACATCTCCATGGAGATGTTGCCCTTCGGAATCATCATTGGGAACCCCCGAGATATAGTGCTCGGATCACTGTCCAGGGTTTTGTGCCTGCACACTCTAGAGATCCAAAGGGATGCGAGCAGGATACTCTTGCCACCGACCTCACATCTCAACACAAGCGAGACGAACCACCGCCCTTACGTTGCCGTCGCTACCTCGACGGGCGGGATCCAACCGCCGTCCCTGAAGGGCGCAGAGCATCTCATAATCTCAATATACAAATGATACATCAGTGGTTTTCAGAAAATATTTTTAGTATATCATGGATCTATCATCTCATTTCGATTTCTCGACTCATCTCAACCACTGTCAATTCAACATTTCCATTCCTCTTTCTCACTTCACTAAGCCCATCCTCAGTACACCAGAAACCTAGGCCTCCGTTTTCTAAGTTTTCCAAGTAATATCATCTAAAGCCATTAAGATCTTTCCCATGTTTTAAATGTCTAAAACTAAGCCCAAGAGTCCTAAAATGGTGTTATAGAAGCTTACAATCTTGTTGGAAAGGTAGAATAGTTGAAAACAAAGTAAAATTTGAGAAACAGGGCGTGTGCATACGCACAGGGGTGTGCGCGCCCACGCGTAGAAGAGAGTGTGCGTACGCATAAGGGTGTGTGTACGCACATGTACCAAAGTTTACAATGCCTGTTCACTCGCACAACCTGTGCAAGTGCCCCCAATAGACTGATATTCCCAACGTGTGCATGCGTACAGGGCTGTGCGTACGCACAGGCTGTAATTTCTCAGTGGTATGTGCGCGCACAAGCTGTGCTAGCACTGCAAGCAGATTGCCTGCCTTTGCGTGTGCGTGCGCACAGGTCTATGCGTGTGCACAGGTGAGAATTTTTTGCAGAGGTGTGCGTGCGCACATACCAGATATCATAAAATTCTGCAACTCTGTAGAATTTTAGATTTTAACACCAATCTTTGAATGATCATAACTCCCTCTACGAAATTCCAAATTTTACAGACTTTATATCGATTCGAAGAGTTTTCAATCAATTTTAAATCTAAACTAGTTTCAACAGATTTTGAAAACCGAGGAAAAAGTTATTATCAGACAAAGTTCATTAAATATCAATATTTACCCAAAGTTCACAAATTACCAATTTTCCCAATTTTCTTATCTCAAACCAACCAAAACAATACCCAAACTCCCCTCTATAGCACAATCTACCCTCTTGGGTCACTTTTCACAATTAATACCAATCTTTCTATCCTACTTCATCATTCTCAACCTCAATAATCAAATATATAACATTCCAAACACATATCCACTAATCATCATTTATCACTGTCAATCTTCATCATCAACTCAACCATGCTTCATATTATTAATCAACAATGTTCATTCATCCAAATCCATCATATCTCAATATCATCATTTAACAACACTAACAATATCAATTCATTGTACATCATCAATTAACCAATCATCAACAACATAAAAATTTTCAAACCTATCCTATGGGTTACTAAGCTAAGTGTCCATGAATATTATATCCTACATAGAGAAAACTAAAATCATACCTTGGTAGATCCCCAATATGCACCAAAACCTTAAATTGAGCCCAAAATAAGCTTTCAATCACAATTTAAGCTACCAAGAATCTCCAACAAGCATCAACAAGCTCCAAACTCACCATAATTAAGCTATATATACATAAACCATCACAAATCAACCTAGGGTTCATTATAATTGAAATTTCACAAGAGTTTCAATGCCTTTTACCTTGCCCAATAGTTTTGGAAGCCAAAACCAACATCAATCAAAGGCTAGAGTGTACCTAGACACCCAAAAATCACAAAACCTTATTTAGCCAAAAACCCTAAAACTTGAAACTTTAAAGAGAGGAACTGAGAAGGATTCGAGCTTTCCTTATCAATTTTTTCGGTGGGTTTTTTAGAGCTCTTCACAAGGAACGCGTAGCCGCAAATGGTGCGGCGATCGGAGCTCTGTAGCTGAAGATATGAGCTTGAGAAGATTGAAGTGAATAGTGCTCAAGGGGTTCTCTTCTTCCCCTTCTCTTCAGCTGGGGGGGTGTGTGTGTGTGTTTGAGTGTGTTGTTGCTGAAAGGTTCATTAAATGAACCTTTATATATGTTGGGCTGGAGCCCAACTTGGGCCGTGTCCAACTCGTTAGCGTTTTTAGCCCGTTCGCCTCAACTTTGGGCCAAACCTTTAAAATTAATGCCCGGTTTTCAACTTCTAATATTTTTCTAAGGTTTTCGACTGTTTTAACTTGAACCGGTTCAACCCGTTCGACTGCCAGTTCGTAGTTTTTCATGATTTTTCGCAGAAAACACATTTTCTGACTCATAAAGACCTACTGAGTCCAAAAATCATATTTAAATCCCCAAATTCTCATTCTATCTTTTCGGAATCTAATTAATGATTTTACTCGTGAAAACTCCAGTTCTAATTTGAAGGTTGTGGTAGACTTAAAGAAGGGGGGTTGAATATATGCCTTTCTTTTAACTTACTGAAATGACCCTTTAAAGCAAACTTTCAATCCTGATTCTGTTTAAACTCAGTACCAGAAAATTTATGAGACAATTTATTTTTGTCTCATGAATATAAGAAAACAGAACACAGCAAAGAAGAGAGAAGCTAACACCAGCATGTATCCTGGTTCTGTTGCCTTGTGCTATGCAACCTATGTCCAGTCTCCTCCACAACAATAGAGGAATTTCTACTATAGTTAAAAGTATTACATACACCAATTCCATAGGATTTACACAATCCTTTCACACTCAAGTTCTAACCTAATTTGAAAGTGGCTATGCTAATACCTAACTCTTCACTCTTAGTGCTAACCCAACTAAGAAATGGATACCTCACAGGTACAAGATACAAGACATAGACATACCTAAAGAAATCTGAAAATAACTCTAGGTTTTTCTCTCAAGTGTATCACTCAGCCTCTTTCCACTATTGGCTTTTACTTGAGCTCTCTCATTATGCCTTTTCACTCAAGAAATTACAGAAAGATAAACATTGAAAAGTAAATTACAATCTGTAAAATATGAAGGAGATTGACTTCATTAATAGCCTCTTAGGTATGTGCTAAACCAGATTTGCAAGCCTCTGATTTTGTTCTTCAGTATTGGCCGAATGCTTCTTTGAAAGAAAGCATTATCCAAGTAGAGGAACTTCTTTAGGGAACTCTTCACAGAACACAACTTATTCATGCCCTGGGTCGAGCTGTACGACCTGGGCTGATTGAAGACAAACCAACTGACCTCTTCAGGTCAGGATTCCCAGACCTCTTCATAAAGAGTTCGGCCAAATCACCAGAGGAGCCCAAAGCAGGCCCAAACGAAGGAACACAGCCCAAATCTAAAGGCATTAAAGCCTAGAAAGATAAGGCGGTTCCCCTAAAAGATAAGATAAGATAAAGATAACTAACTTATCTTCAAGGTCACTCTACACTATTATAATTACACTGGAGCACCCAGGTATAACTCATACTTTATTTCTACTAAAAACATACCTAAAGCACGTGCTAACTTAAGCATCGGAGTCTCTTGTAGGTACCACCACCCTCCGGTGACGAAGGATCAGTAGCACCACCAAGTCCAACAACTCAGACACGATAGCCCTGGCCACCACCACAGATCTCGTCCGAAATCGACCTATAGTTTCAGGTAACCCTCGGAACATTGGCGCCATTGCCGGGGAACTGAGAAGTCATCCCACCATCATGGCAGACAACCTTGACAACGACCATGATTCTAATATAGAGAATAGGACACCGCACAAGAACGCGGACACCACACCAAAAGATGCATCTCAACCAAATAAAGACAAGAATTTGCCAAATACAGAAATCATGGAGGAACTTCAAGCTCAACAAGATCATCTCAAACAGCTCGAAAAAGAGGCCGAGCACCAGCAGAAAGCCAAAAAAATCTACGGAGAGAAATTAGGCGACGCTGAGAGTTAGAGGACAAGCTCCTAAAACTCGAAGCCGACCTAAACACCAAAATCGTTCAATCCATCATGAAGATAGCCCCCACAAAGATCAAGATCCATTCACCAAAGTGATCATGAAAGCTAAAGTCCCAAAAGACTTCAAAGATCCCGACATGACCCCACACGACGGCACTTCAGATCCAAGCCATCATCTCAGCAATTTAAGAAGCAGAATGTATCTCACCGATGCCTCAAACGCTATCCGATGCAAAGCTTTCCCAAAAACCCTAACAAAGACAGCAATTAAATGGTTCGACAATTTGTCCCCCAGATCCATCACAAGTTTTGACAACTTAGCCAAGAAATTTCTTGCAAGATTTTCCATGCAAAAGGACAAAGCCAAACATGCCCCAAGCCTATTAAGGATCAAGCAAGGAGATCGGGAGAGCCTTTATAACTACATGGAAAGATTCAACAAAGTATGCCTAGACATATGATGAGCGGATAATTTATACGCTTTTTGGCATAGTTTTTACATAGTTTTTAGTAAGTTTAAGCTACTTTTAGGGATGTTTTCATTAGTTTTTATGTTAAATTCACATTTCTGGACTTTACTATGAGTTTGTGTGTTTTTCTGTGATTTCAGATAAATTCTGACTGAAATTGAGGGATTTGAGCAAAACGCTGAAAAAGGCTGACAAAAGGACTGCTGATGCTGTTGGATTCTGACCTCCCTGCACTCGAAATGGATTTTCTGGAGCTACAGAACTCCAAATGGCGCGCTCTCAACGGCGTTGGAAAGTAGACATCCAGGGCTTTCCAGCAATATATAATAGTTCATGCTTTACTCGAAGATTGACGACGTAACTTGGCGTTAAACGCCAAGTTCATGCTGTTGTCTGGAGTTAAACGCCAGAAAAACGTCATGATCCGGAGTTGAACGCCCAAAACACGTCATAACTCAAAGTTCAACGCCAAGAAATGCCTTAGCTCGTGGATTGATCAAGCTCGGCCCAAGCACACACCAAGTGGGCCCCGGAAGTGGATTTATGCATCAATTACTTACTCATGTAAACCCTAGTAGCTAGTCTAGTATATATAGGACACTTATCTATTGTATTAGACATCTTTGGTCTCAGTTTTGTTTTATCCTTCATCTTAGGAGATCATTGATCATGTTTTGGGGGCTGGCCATTCGGCCATGCCTGGACCTTTTGCTTATGTATTTTCAACGGTGGAGTTTCTGCACACCATAGATTAAGGGTGTGGAGCTCTGCTGTACCTCAAAGATTAATGAAGTTCTATTTTCTTTTATTCAATTCTCTATCTTATTCTTATTCCAAGATATTCATTCGTACCCAAGAACATGATGAATGTGATGAGTTAGATAACCCTCATCACTATTCTCACTGATGAACGCGCGTGATTGACAACCACCTTCGTTCTACATGCAACAAGGCTTGAATGTGTATCTCTTAGATTCCCCAACAGAATCTTCGTGGTATAAGCTAGATAGATGGCGGCATTTATCTGGATCCGAAAAGTCCAACCTTGTCTGTGGTGTTCCGAGTAGGATCCTGGGAATCCGGAAAGTCTCACCTTGTCTGTGGTATTCCGAGTAGGATTCCGTTCATGAATGACTGTGAAGTGCTTCAAACCTGTAACCTGCTGGGCGTTAGTGACAGACGCAAAAGAGGGATTCTATTCCAGTAGGGGAGGGAACCAACCGGTGATTGGCCGTACTGTGACAGAGTGCGTGAGCATTAGCTTTCACTGCGAGGATGGGATGTAGCTATCAACCATGGGTGATGCCTCCAGACTGGTTAGCTGTGCGAGTGACAGCCGCATAGGATATTTCCCCGTGAGGATTGAAAGTAGCCACAGCTGATGGTGAACCCCTATACAAAGCTTGCCATGGAAAGGAGTAAGAAGGATTGAGTAGAAGCAGTGGGAGAGCAGGCGTCCGAGAGCTCTACAGCATCTCCATTCCGCTTATCTGAAATTCCTACCAATGAATCTACATAAGTATTCTATCCTTTTTATTATTCCTTTTTATTTATTATTTAATCTAATTAAGTATCATGTTTAATCCGCCTAACTGAGATTTACAAGGTGACCATAGCTTGCTTCATACCAACAATCTCTGTGGATTCGACCCTTACTCACGTAAGGTTATTACTTGGACGACCCAGTACACTTGCTGGTTAGTTGAACGGAGTTGTGAAGAAAATAAACAGTGCCCTAACGGTATATTCATACTAAAGCTCAAAAGATAGAAGAACATAGTGATCACAATTTCGTCCACCAAGTTTTTGGCGCCGTTGCCGGGGATTGTTCGAGTATGGACAAACTGACGGTTCATCTTGTTGCTCAGATTAGGTAATTTTCTTTTCAAAAATCTTTTTCAAAATTTTTCTTTTTATTTTTCGTGTTTTTAAACTTTATTTTCGAAAAATAATAATAAAAATCCAAAAAAAATTAGAAAATCATAAAAATAAAAAATATTTTATGTTTCTTGTTTGAATCTTGTGTTAATTTTTAAGTTTGGTGTCAATTGCATGCTTTTAAAAATTTTTTGCATTTTTCGAAAATTTCATGCATTCATAGTGTTCTTCATGATCTTCAAGTTGTTCTTGATAAGTCCTCTTGTTTGATCTTGATGATTTCTTGTTTTGTGTTGTTTGTTGTTTTTCTTGTGCATTTTTGCATTCATATTTTCCATGCATTAAAAATTTCTAAGTTTGGTGTCTTGCATGTTTTCTTTGCATCAAAAATTTTTCAAAAATATGTTCTTGATGTTCATCATGATCTTCAAAGTGTTCTTGGTGTTCATCTTGAAATTCATAGCATTCTTGCATGCATCTTGTGTCTTGATCCAAAATTTTCATGTTTTGGGTCATTTTTGTGTTTTTCCTTAAAAAAATTTAAAAATCAAAAATATCTTTTCCTTATTTCCCTCCAAAATTTCGAAATTTTGGGTTGACTTGGTCAAAAATTTTCAAAATTAGTTGTTTCTTACAAGTCAAGTCAAAATTTCAATTTTAAAAATCTTATCTTTTCAAAATCTTTTTCAAAAATCATATCTTTTTCATTTTTTTTTATTATTTTCGAAAATTTTAAAAATTATTTTTCAAAATATTTTCAAAATCTTTTTCTTATCTTTACATCTAATTTTTCGAAAATTAACTAATAATTAATGTGATTGGTTCAAAAATTTGAAGTTGTTACTTTCTTGTTAAGAAAGGTTCAATCTTTAAATTCTAGAATCTTATCTTGTAGTTTCTTGTTAGTAAAGTAAATAATTTCAAAATTTTTGAATTAAATCTTTTTATCTTTTATTTTATCTTTTTCAAAAATTTTATCTTTTTTTCAAAATTTGATTTCAAAATATCTTATCTAACCTCTTATCTTCTTATCTTTTTCAATTTTTATTTTAAATCTTTTTCAATCAACTAACTAACTTTTTGTTTGTTTCTTATCTTTTTCAAAACCACCTAACTACTTTTCCCTCTCTAATTTTCGAAAATTCTCCCTCTCTTTTTCAAAATTCTTTTTATTTTAAATTTTAACTTTAATTATATTTTATCTTTAATTTTCGAAAATCACTAACTCTTTTTCAAAAAAAATTATTTTCGAAAATTCCTTTCTCTTTTCTTCTTCTATTTAATTATTTAATTACTAACACTTCTCTTCACCTCTCTTCATCTAAAATCCGAACCTCCTTCTTCATTCTTCTACCCCTTTCTTCTTCTACTAACATAAAGGAATCTCTATACTGTGACATAGAGGCTTCCTTTTCTTTTCTTGTTTTCTTCTCTTTCATATGAGCAGGAACAAGGATAAAGGCACTCTTGTTGAAATTGATCCAGAACCTGAAAGGACTCTGAAGAGAAAATTAAGAGAAGCTAAAATACAACAATCCAGAAGCAACCTTTTAGAAAATTTCGAACAAGAGAAAGAGATGGCAGAAGAAAATAATAATAATAATGCAAGGAGAATGCTTGGTGACTTCACAAAACCAACGTCCAAATTTGATGGAAGAAGCATCTCCATTCCTGCCATTGGAGCCAATAACTTTGAGCTTAAGCCTCAACTAGTTGCTTTAATGCAACAAAACTGCAAGTTTTATGGACTTCCATCTGAAGATCCTTACCAGTTTTTAACTGAGTTCTTGCAGATCTGTGACACTGTAAAGACAAATGGAGTTAATCCTGAAGTCTACAGACTCTTGCTTTTCCCTTTTGCTGTAAGAGACAGAGCTAGAGTATGGTTGGATTCACAACCCAAGGATAGCCTGGACTTATGGGATAAGCTTGTCACTGCATTCTTAGATAAATTCTTTCCTCCTCAAAAGCTGAGCAAGCTGAGAGTGGATGTTCAAACCTTCAAACAAAAAGATGGTGAATCCCTCTATGAAGCTTGGGAAAGATACAAGCAGCTGACAAAGAGATGTCCATCTGACATGTTTTCAGAATGGACCATATTAGATATATTCTATTATGGTCTCTCTGAGTTTTCAAAAATGTCACTGGACCATTCTGCAGGTGGATCTATTCACCTGAAGAAAATGCCTGAAGAGGCTCAAGAACTCATTGACATGGTTGCAAACAACCAGTTTATGTACACCTCTGAGAGGAATTCCGTGAATAATGGGATACCTCAGAAGAAAGGAGTTCTTGAAATTGATGCTCTGAATGCCATATTGGCTCAGAACAAAGTGTTGACTCAACAGGTCAACATGATCTCTCAAAATCTGAATGGATTGCAACATGCATCCAACAGTACTAGAGAGGCAGCTTCTGAAGAAGCTTATAATCCTGAGAACCCTGCCATGGCAGAGGTTAATTACTTAGGTGAACCTTATGGAAACACCTATAACTCATCATGGAGAAATCATCCAAATTTCTCCTGGAAGGATCAACAAAAACCTCAACAAGGTTTTAACAATGGTGGACGTAATAGGCTGAATAATAGTAAGCCATATCCATCATCTTCTCAGCAACAGACAGAGAACTCTGAACAAAACAATTCTAATTTAGCCAATATAGTCTCTGATCTGTCAAAGGCCACTTTTAGTTTCATGAATGAAACAAGATCCTCCATTAGAAATCTGGAGGCACAAGTGGGCCAGCTGAGTAAGAAAGTCATTGACACTCCTCCCAGTACTCTCCCAAGTAATACAGAAGAAAATCCAAAAGGAGAGTGCAAGGCCATTGATTTAATCAAAGTGGCCGAATGCACCAAGGAGGAGGAGGACGAAAATCCCAGTGAGGAAGACCTCCTGGGACATTCCTCAAGCAAGAAGGAGTTTCCTATTAAGGATCCTGAGGAATATGAGGCTCATCTAGAGACCATAGAGATTCCTTTAAATCTCCTTCTGCCATTCATGAGCTCTGAAGAATATTCATCCTCAGAAGAGAATGAAGATGTGACTGGAGAGCAAGTTGCTCAATACTTAGGAGCTATCATGAAGCTGAATGCCAAGCTGTTTGGTAATGAGACTTGGGAAAGTGAACCTCTCTTACTCATTAGTGAACTAGATACTTGGATTCAGAAAACTCTACCTCAAAAGAAACAAGATCCTGGCAAGTTCTTAATACCTTGCACCATTGGCACCATGAGCTTTGAAAAAGCTCTATGTGATCTTGGGTCAGGGATAAATCTTATGCCACTCGCTGTAATGGAGAAGCTGGAGATCATTGAGGTACAACCTGCCTTGTTCTCATTACAATTGGCAGACAAGTCAATGAGACAAGCTTATGGAATAGTGGAGGACGTGCTAGTAAGGGTTGAAGGCCTTTACATCCCCACTGATTTCATAATCCTAGACACTAGGAAGGAAGATGATGAATGCATCATCCTAGGAAGACCTTTCCTAGCCACAGCAGGAGCTGTGATAGATGTCAACAGAGGTGAGTTAGTCCTTCAATTGAATGGGGACTACCTTGTGTTTCAGGCACATGGCCATCCCTCTGTGACAAAAGAGAGTAAGCATGAAGAGCTTCTCTCAGTTCAGAGTCAAGAAGAGCCCACACAGTCAAACTCTAAGTTTGGTGTTGTGAAGCCACAACCAAACTCTAAGTGTCCAAACCCCATATCCAAACTCTAAATTTGGTGTTGGGAATACCACACTTAAGTTGACCTGATCACCTAGTGGCTCCATGAGAGCCACTGTCAAGCTATTGACATTAAAGAAGCGCTTGTTGGGAGGCAACCCAATTTTATTTATCTAATTCTATTTTATTTTGTTTCTTTGTTATTTTTGTGTTTAATTAGGTACATGATCATGAGGAGTCACGAAAAAAATCAAAAAAATTAAAAACAGAGTCAAAAACAGAAGAAAAAATTTTTTTCACCCTGGAGGACGCACGGGCTGGCATTCAACGCCCAGAAGGTGCATCTGGCCGGCGTTCAACGCCAGAACAGAGCACCATTCTGGAGCTGAACGCCCAAAACAAGCTACATCCTGGCGTTTAACGCCAGGATGCGCACACAGAGGACAAT
Source organism: Arachis stenosperma (assembly GCF_014773155.1). Taxonomy (NCBI): domain Eukaryota; kingdom Viridiplantae; phylum Streptophyta; class Magnoliopsida; order Fabales; family Fabaceae; genus Arachis; species Arachis stenosperma. Next base: position 21,225,779 of record NC_080379.1, read on the forward strand.
CTGGCGCTGAACGCCAGAAACAAGCTTGAAACTGGCGTTCAACGCCAGAAACAAGCATCACATGGGCGTTTAATGCCCAGAACATGCACCAATGGGCGTTTGAACGCCAGAACGATGCATGAAGGCATTTTACATGCCTATTTGGTGCAAGGATGGAATTCCTTGACACCTCAGGATCTGTGGACCCCCACAGGATCACCTCAAGGATCTGTGAACCTCACAGGATCCCCACATACCTCGCCCTATCTCTCTATATTCATGGTCATCCCTTCTGTTTTTCATTCACCACTCACCCTTTCCCATAAACCCCACTCACCTTCAAAATTCAAAATTCTTTCCCACCCAATCCCACCCATATAGCCAAATCCATCTCCCCTCACTCTCCTCCATTTTCTTCTTCTACTTTTCTTTTCTTTCTTGCTCGAGGGAGAGCAATATTTTAAGTTTGGTGTGGTAAAAGCATAGCTTTTTTGCTTTTCCATTACCATTAATGGCACCTAAAGCCAGAAAAACCTCAAAGGGAAGACAAAAAGCTTCCACCTCTGAGTCTTGGGAGATGGAATAACTCATGTAAGCTGGAATAGCTCAGTTGGTTAGAACATGTGGCTGCAAATCAAGAGATCCCTGAGATACCTCAGGGGATAAGTTATCCTCCACACAAATATTGGAAGCAACTAAGGGTGGAACATCATGAGCACTCCATCATTCTCCAAGAAATAAGAGAAAAGCAAAAAGCAATGAGGGAGGAGCAACAAAGGCAAGGAAGAGACATAAAGGAGCTCAAAAAGCACCATTGGACTTTCAAAAAGGCGCCACCTTCACTCAGGTGGATTCATTCCTTGTTCTTTAATTCTTTCTGTTTTCGGTTTTTAAATATTATGTTTATCTATGTTTGGTGTCTTTATTTCATGATCATTAGTGTGTAACCATGCCTTAAAGCTATGAATAAATTCCATTAATCCTTCACCTCTCTTAAAAGAAAAATGTTTTAATTCAAAAGAACAAGAAGTACATAATTTTCGAAATTATTAGTAAATTTAATTTAATTATATTGATGTGGTGACAATGATTTTTGTTTTCTGAATGAATGATTGAACAGTGCATATGTCTTTGGATCTTGTTGTTTATGAATGTTAAAATTGTTGGCTCTTGAAAGAATGATGAACAAAGAGAAATGTTATTGATGATCTGAAAAATCATGAAATTGATTCTTGAAGCAAGAAAAAGCAGTGAAAAAGAAGTAGCATTCGAAAAAAAAAAATGGAGCTAAAAAGAGTATATAGAAAAAGAAGGAGCAGTAGAAAAAGCCAATAGCCCTTAAAACCAAAAGGCAAGGGTAGCAAGGATCCAAGGCTTTGAGCATCAATGGATAGGAGGGCCCAAGGAAATTAAATCCAGGCCTAAGCGGCTAAATCAAGCTGTCCCTAACCATGTGCTTGTGTCATGAAGGTCCAAGTGAAAAGCTTGAGACTGAGTGGTTAAAGTCGTGATCTAAAGCAAAGAGTGTGCTTAAGAGCTCTGGACACCACTAACTGGGGACTTTAGCAAAGCTAAGTCACAATCTGAAAAGGTTCACCCAGTTATGTGTCTGTGGCATTTGTGTATCCGGTGGTAATACTGGAAGACAAAGTGCTTAGGGCCACAGCCAAGACTCATAAGTAGCTGTGTTCAAGAATCAACATGCTTAACTAGGAAAGTCAATAACACTATCCGAAATTCTAAGTTCCTAAGAGAAGCCAATCATTCATAAACTTCAAAGGAAAAAGTGAGATGCCAAAACTGTTCAGAAGCAAAAAGCTACAAGTCCCGCTCATGTAATTAAATTAATATTCATTGATATTTTGGACTTTATAGTATATTCTCTTCTTTTTATCCTATTTGATTTTCAGTTGCTTGGGGACAAGCAACAATTTAAGTTTGGTGTTGTGATGAGCGGATAATTTATACGCTTTTTGGCATAGTTTTTACATAGTTTTTAGTAAGTTTAAGCTACTTTTAGGGATGTTTTCAATAGTTTTTATGTTAAATTCACATTTCTGGACTTTACTATGAGTTTGTGTGTTTTTCTGTGATTTCAGATAAATTCTGACTGAAATTGAGGGATTTGAGCAAAACTCTGAAAAAGGCTGACAAAAGGACTGCTGATGCTGTTGGATTCTGACCTCCCTGCACTCGAAATGGATTTTCTGGAGCTTCAGAACTCCAAATGGCGCGCTCTCAACGGCGTTGGAAAGTAGACATCCAGGGCTTTCCAGCAATATATAATAGTCCATGCTTTACTTGAAGATTGACGACGTAACTTGGCGTTAAACGCCAAGTTCATGCTGCTGTCTGGAGTTAAACGCCAGAAAAACGTCATGATCCGGAGTTGAACGCCCAAAACACGTCATAACTCAAAGTTCAACGCCAAGAAATGCCTTAGCTCGTGGATTGATCAAGCTCGGCCCAAGCACACACCAAGTGGGCCCCGGAAGTGGATTTATGCATCAATTACTTACTCATGTAAACCCTAGTAGCTAGTCTAGTATATATAGGACACTTATCTATTGTATTAGACATCTTTGGTCTCAGTTTTGTTTTATCCTTCATCTTAGGAGATCATTGATCATGTTTTGGGGGCTGGCCATTCGGCCATGCCTGGACCTTTTGCTTATGTATTTTCAACGGTGGAGTTTCTGCACACCATAGATTAAGGGTGTGGAGCTCTGCTGTACCTCAAAGATTAATGAAGTTCTATTTTCTTTTATTCAATTCTCTATCTTATTCTTATTCCAAGATATTCATTCGTACCCAAGAACATGATGAATGTGATGAGTTAGATAACCCTCATCACTATTCTCACTGATGAACGCGCGTGATTGACAACCACCTTCGTTCTACATGCAACAAGGCTTGAATGTGTATCTCTTAGATTCCCCAACAGAATCTTCGTGGTATAAGCTAGATAGATGGCGGCATTTATCTGGATCCGGAAAGTCCAACCTTGTCTGTGGTGTTCCGAGTAGGATCCTGGGAATCCGGAAAGTCTCACCTTGTCTGTGGTATTCCGAGTAGGATTCCGTTCATGAATGACTGTGAAGTGCTTCAAACCTGTAACCTGCTGGGCGTTAGTGATAGACGCAAAAGAGGGATTCTATTCCAGTAGGGGAGGGAACCAACCGGTGATTGGCCGTACTGTGACAGAGTGCGTGAGCATTAGCTTTCACTGCGAGGATGGGATGTAGCTATCAACCATGGGTGATGCCTCCAGACTGGTTAGCTGTGCGAGTGACAGCCGCATAGGATATTTCCCCGTGAGGATTGAAAGTAGCCATAGCTGATGGTGAACCCCTATACAAAGCTTGCCATGGAAAGGAGTAAGAAGGATTGAGTAGAAGCAGTGGGAGAGCAGGCGTCCGAGAGCTCTACAGCATCTCCATTCCGCTTATCTGAAATTCCTACCAATGAATCTACATAAGTATTCTATCCTTTTTATTATTCCTTTTTATTTATTATTTAATCTAATTAAGTATCATGTCTAATCCGCCTAACTGAGATTTACAAGGTGACCATAGCTTGCTTCATACCAACAATCTCTGTGGATTCGACCCTTACTCACGTAAGGTTATTACTTGGACGACCCAGTACACTTGCTGGTTAGTTGAACAGAGTTGTGAAGAAAATAAACAGTGCCCTAAGGGTATATTCATACTAAAGCTCAAAAGATAGAAGAACATAGTGATCACAATTTCGTCCACCAACATACAAAGCCTACCAACAGAAGTAGCCATCATGGGTCTCATCAATGGCCTACGAGAAGGACCCTTTAGTCACTCCATATCAAAGAAACATCCCACATCTTTAAATAAAGTGCAAGAATGAGCAGAAAAGTACATCAACATGGAAGAAAATTCTCGACTAGGAGAGACCTCAAAATCCGGATTCTCCTACTCCTCCCGGGATAAGGACAAAGAATCCAAGAAAAAAAAGATCAACACAGAGTGAAGCCTAAAAAAATACCATAATTACACTCCTCTTCGGGTGTCCCTTGTGGATGTTTACCGAGAAGTATGCCACACTAAGAAGATCCCACCACCTTGCCCACTCAAAAGCAAAAAACGAGGGGAAACCGAACAGAATACTGTGAATACCACCGAATCTATGGACATCCCACCAACGAATGCTTCGACTTAAAGAATGTCATAGAAAAATTGGTAAGAGAAGGGCGACTAGATCGGTATTTAGCCAACAAAGCGGATGAACCTAGAAAAAGAAGAAGGGACGAAGAGGTTGGACGAGCCGAACGACCACCTCACACCCTGGAGAGGCACGTCCACATGATAAATGAAGGATTCGCAGGAGGGGAGATCTCAAAATCATCTTACAAAAGGCACCTTAAAAAGTATATCACGTTGGAGGAGGAGAAGAATCGCCCGACCTCCCTACTATTACCTTTACTCAAGAGGACGCGAAAGGCATCATCCCGGGACATGACGATCCCATGGTCATTACTATCATATTGGCCAATGCTAATCTCCACCGCACACTAGTGGACCAAGGAAGCTCGGCAGATATCTTGTTTAAATCCGCCTTCGACAAGCTCGGCCTAGAAGAAAAAGAGCTCAGAGCATATCCGAACAGCTTATTTAGACTAGGAGATACTCCAATCCAACCGCTTGGATATATCTCACTATACACAACCTTTGGAAAGCGACCCCGAGGAGAAGGTTTCCTTTTCTACCCTGATTCCAAGAGATCGGCCCTTTTTCTATGCTTACGACTACTTCTTTAGTCAATTAAGCATGACCATCCCTTTTATCCCTTTTGAAAATGATTTGATGTGGTCCTGTAATGTAGCTCCCACTCAGCTTCATTCAAGAATTGGGCATCTATCCTTCTCAAACACTTTTTCTTCATCTCTTTGTGTTGACTAAACCTGGGGTAACCAAGAAGAAGACCTCTTGGATTTCTTTCCGTGCTACCCAAGAAAAGAAAGTTTTTTCGATGTATGATGAATCCTTTCGTGACTTCAAGAATTTTTTTTCAAGGTCCGAGCTGTTGAAGGAACTCGGCCTTTCTTTTTAGGCGAGAATGATGAACCTATTTTTCCCTTATCATGGCAAGAAAAGGTGGTAGTAGTCAAGTATTCCTGGGAGAATCTGAGTGAGGTTGAGCAAGCTTTTGTGAGAGTGCTGAAGGAGAATTAGGGGGAGCATCCCTATCTTGATACGAAAAGGTTCTTGGGGGATCCCTCCCTTCTTCGTGCTGAGTTGGGTAGTGGTCGACCTCTTTTTTAGTTTTTTCTTTTGTTTGTTCATTTTGTTGATTTATCATTTCTTCTTAGTTGTAACTTGGTTTTGCTGGCTTCTTTTTTTAGAGATGGTGAAGACCTCAAATTCAATGAAGGCCTTTAAGAGGGCCAGGAAGGCGACTGTGGCTCAGAATATTTCGGCCAAAGGTCTTGGGGAGGGATCTTCCAAGGTCACTCTAAAGAGGTCGACCTCGGATACTTCTGGGCCAAGGGACATCATACCAACTCCTCAAGTTCTCTTGGCCTCTTCTAATCCTCCCCAGCCGACCTCTAGCACTACCTCTCCTTCCACTACTGGTCCTCCTCCCAAGAAGCAAAAGACTGTCGAGCCCTATGATCTGGATGCCCTTGAATTTGATGCTGTAGGGTTTGTAGACAATCAAATTGCTCCTTATGGCCGACTTCCTATGGATGATGTGTCCATCCTTCACCACCTGGATTTCATTTCCAGGAGTAGTGTTTGGATGGCTCATATGGGTGCGGCTTTATTCCGTACGATCCAAGACTCTTCTGTCCATGAGACGAAGGATTTTATGCAGGAGGCTAAGTTAGAATTTGATAGGATCAAGGGGCTGAAGGATGAGCTTGACGCTAAGGTGGCCAAGTTGAAGCTGGATCTAGAGAATGAGAAAGCCCGGGCTACCTCTGCTGTGGCTTCTGCAACTCTGGCCGAGGAGATGGTGCAGAAGCATAAAGAAAGTTATGTTCAAACATATGGTGAGCTGCTGGAGACCAGAGAGAGGCTGGAATCTACTCATGTTGATTATGCTAAGCTCCAAGGCCATCTGGTGGGTAGTGTAGATGATGCCTATGAGAACTTAAAGGCTTAGGTCCGAGTTCTTGCTCCCAAGCTCGACCTGAGTCTCTTTAGTTTGGACAACATTGTTGAAAATGGTAAGATTGTTCCTGCTCCATATGAAGAAGAGGAAGGTCCCTAAAGGCACCTTAAAGAAGTATATCACGTTGGAGGAGGAGAAAAATCACCCGACCTCCACACTATTACCTTTACTCAAGAAGACGCGGAAGGCATCATCCCGGGACATGACGATCCCATGCTCATTACTATCATATTGGCCAATGCTAATCTCCACCGCACACTAGTGGACCAAGGAAGCCCGGCGGATATCTTGTTTAAATCTGCCTTTGACAAGCTCGGCCTACAAGTAAAAAAGCTCAAAGCATATCCAAACAGCTTATTTGCACTTGGAGATACTCCAATCCAACAGCTTGGATATATCTCACTACACACAACCTTTGGAAAGGGAACCCGGTCAAGGACACTCAACATAGACTACATCGTAGTCGACATGAGCTCAGCCTACAATGCCCAGATAGGTCAGACAATACTGAATCAGCTCGCTGCGGTAGTTTCGACTCTACATCTATGCATGAAGTTCCCAACTCCAGAAGGGATCGCTGCGATAAAAGGAGACCAAAAAATAGCGTGACACTGTTACAATGAAAGTCTGAACATCAGAGGCAAAGGAGAAGAAATCCACATCATCGAACTCAGGGGAGTTCGAGGTCGGGAAGAACTTCATCCATGACCTGAGGGCGAGATTGAAGAAGTTCAGATCAGGGATGCCCTAGACAAAACAACAAATATTGGGACAACCTTAAATAGAGATATAAAGGAGCCTCTGATTTAGTTCTTAAGGAGCAATGTCGACCTCTTTGCATGGAAGGCCGCAAACATGCCGGGCATAGTGATAAACCCCATTTTTAGGGTTTATCTTGTATTGAATTTAGAGTATTTTGATAACCTTTTCTCGCATTTAACCTATGAATTGGCATGGTTTTGCAATCTCTCCCGTATTTGTGCTTAAGTGTAAAAACATGCTTTTTAAGCCTTATTTTGATGAGTTCTAGTTCCTCTTTGATTCCATAAGATGCCTTGATATGTTTGCTAGTAATCTCAGGTTGAAATAGGCTAATCATGGATCAAGGGAGCAAGGAAGAAAGCATGCAAGTGGAGAGAAGCATAAAAGCTAAAGAAATTGATCTCGACCAAGCACGCGCACGCGCACAAGGCGCTCGCGCGCACATTGCAGAATCGGCCAGGGACGCGCACGCGTACCGTGCACGCACGCGTCGATGACAGCACATGACCTCATTAATGCAACACGTGCCTGGCGATTTGAGAGGGTTTCTGAACCCATTTTAGCGCCAATTGCTAAGAGAAAGGAATAAAAGGATGAAGGATTAAGGGGAAGGCATCTAACAAGTCTAGCATATAGTATACTTTGGATTAGTTTAGAATTAGTTTAGAGAGAGAAGCTTTCACTTCTCTCTAGAATTAGGATTAGGGTTAGATTAATCTCTCTTCTTAGATCTAGGTTTAACTCTTGCCTCAATTTACTTCTCCTTCATTAAGTCTTAATCTTCTCCTCTTCCCCTTTCTAGTTATGCACTTTAACAATTGTAATTCTTCATTTTGTTTTGGATAGATTGTTGTTCATTTGTTTTCTTTCAATAATACAATTTGAGGTAATTCATGATAATTGTGATTTCCTTAATTTGTTGTTGTTAACTCTTTGCAATAATTGTTGCTAGATTTCATTCTTGTTGTTGATTTACTATGCTTTCCTTTTATGCCTTCCAAGTGTTTGATGAAATGCTTGGTTGGATTTTAGTGTAGGTTTTGTTCCTCTTGGCTTAGGTAGAGTAATTAGTGACACTTGAGTTATCTAATTCCTTTGTTGATTGATAATTAGAAGTTGCTAATTGATTTGAATGCCTCTAAAGCTAGTCATTCCTCTAGGAGTTAATTAGGACTAGAGGGATCAAATTGATTCATCCACTTGACTTCCCTCCATGGTTAAGAGGTTAACTAAGTGGGAGCAATGAACAATTCTCATCACAATTGAGGAGGATAACTAGGATAGGACTTCTAGTTCTCATATCTTACTAAGAGCTTTATTAGTTGTTAGTTTATTTTCATTGCCATTTACTTTCATGCCTCTTATCAAAACCCCAAATAATTCATAACCAATAACAAGACACTTTATTGCACTCCCTAGGGAGAACGACCCGAGGTTTGAATACTTCGGTTTATAAATTTAGGGGTTTGTTACTAGTGACAAACAATCTTTTGTATGAAAGGGTTATTGTTGGTTTAGAAACTATACTTTACAACGAGATTCCATTAGTGAAATTGTAAACCGTCAAAATCCAATCATCAAAATGGCGCCGTTGCCGGGGATGTGCAATGGTGTTATGTTATTGGTTATTGTACATATGTTAATAGTCTGTATATCTTGCTTTTTGCTTCATTTGCTAGTTGTAGAATTTTATTTTCTCTTTCCACCATGAATTCTCACTTTGGCTATGAGTGTGATTACAACTATGTTGTAGGTGATGAGAACTTCAATGAAGATGTGTATCAAGGATGGGACAATCAAAGGTGGGAGGAGCCATATGCTTATGATCAATCTTCTTGGCAACAACCTCCACTAATGCACTATGAAGAAGAGCCATTCTATGATGCACGCCAATCAAATCGCTATGGTGAATCTCCTTGTAACTTTCAAGCACCACCACCAAACGCCTATGAGACATACCCTCAACATCAACCTCAATCACACTCACAAGCCTATTTTCACCAAACACTTCCATATGAACCCAATTTTGAACCATATGAGCCATACATGGAACCACAATTCCAAGATCACTACTACCAAGAACCACCTCGATGCACACCACCTCCACAATTTCACCAAGAAGAACCACCTTCCTACCATAAACCATCTGATGAGCGGATAATTTATACGCTTTTTGGCATTGTTTTTAGTATGTTTTTAGTATCTTTTAGTTAGTTTTTAGTATATTTTTATTAGTTTTTTAGTTAAAATTCACTTTTCTGGACTTTACTATGAGTTTGTGTGTTTTTCTGTGATTTCAGGTATTTTCTGACTGAAATTGAAGGTTCTGAGCAAAAATCTGATTCAGAGACTGAAAAGGACTGCAGATGCTGTTGGATTCTGACCTCCCTACACTCGAAGTGGATTTTCTGGAGCTACAGAAGCTCAATTGGCGCGCTCTCAATGGCGTTGGAAAGTAGACATCCTGGGCTTTCCAGAAATATATGATAGTCCATACTTTGCCCAAGATTTGATGGCCCAAACCGGCGTTCAAAGTCACCCTCAGGAATTCCAGCGTTAAACGTTGGAACTGGCATAAAACTTGGAGTTAAACGCCCAAACTGGCATAAAAGCTGGCGTTTAACTCCAGAAAAGGTCTCTACACGAAAATGCTTCATTGTTCAGCCCAAGCACACACCAAGTGGGCCCGGAAGTGGATTTTTCTGTCATTTACTCATTTCTGTAAACTTTAGGATACTAGTTTGCTATTAATAGGATCTTTTGACATTGTATCTGTACCTCATGACATTTTACACGTTTCATTGTATACATTCCACGGCATGAGTCTCTAAACCCCATGGTTGGGGGTGAGGAGCTCTGCTGTGTCTTGATGGATTAATGCAATTACTACTGTTTCTTATTCAATCATGCTTGCTTCCATTCTAAGATATCACTTGCTCTTAACCCGGATGAATGTGATGATCCGTGACACTCATCATCATTCTCAACTATGAACGTGTGCCTGACAACCACCTCCGTTCTATTTTAGATTAAGTAGATATCTCTTGGATTCCTTAACCAGAATCTTCGTGGTATAAGCTAGAACTGATGGCGGCATTCAAGAGAATCCGGAAGGTCTAAACCTTGTCTGTGGTATTCTGAGTAGGATTCAATGACTGAATGACTGTGACGTGCTTCAAACTCCTAGCAGGCGGGGCGTTAGTGACAGACACAAAAGGATCGATGGATTCTATTCCGGCCTGACCGAGAACCGACAGCTGATTAGCCATGCTGTGACAGAGCATAGGAACATTTTCACTGAGAGGATGGGAGGTAGCCACTGACAACGGTGAAACCCTACATACAGCTTGCCATGGAAGGAGCCTTGCGTGTTTGATGAAGAAGACAGTAGGAAAGCAGAGATTCAGAAGATGGAGCAACTCCAAAACCTCAACCTATTCCCCATTACTGCAAAACAAGTACTTATTTCATGTTCTTTTGCTTTTCACAATCAATCCTGATAATTTCTGATATCCTGACTAAGATTTACAAGATAACCATAGCTTGCTTCAAGCCGACAATCTCCGTGGGATCGACCCTTGCTCACGCAAGGTATTACTTGGACGACCCAGTGCACTTGCTGGTTAGTTGTGCGGGATTGCAAAAGTGTTATTGCAATTTCGTGCACCAAGTTTTTGGCGCCGTTGCCGGGGATTGTTCGAGTTTGGACAACTAACGGCTTATCTTGTTGCTTAGATTAGGACTATTTTATTTTTGTTGGTTTAGAGTCTTTTAGTTGAGTCTAGTTTCATATTTTAAGTTTGGTGTCAATTGCATGCTTGTGTTTTTTCTTTTAAAATTTTCGATTTTGCATGTTCTTAAGTCCCTTTTTGATTCATAAAAATTCTAAGTTTGGTGTCCTCTTTGTGTTTTTCCTTTAAAATTTTCGAAAATTAGTGTTTGATTTTCTAAAAATTTTAAGTTTGGTGTCTTTTTGTTGTTTTTCTCTTTCCTCTTTTCAAAAATAAAATCTTTTCATAAAAAATTTTTCAATCATATCTTTTTAATTGCTGTTTTCAAAATCTTTTTAATTAACTAATTGATTCAGTTCTCAATTTGCTTTGATCTTATTTTCTTTTTGATTTTCGAATTTTTATTTTAATTTCCTTTTGTTTTTATTTTGATTTTCGTTTAATTCAAAAAAAAAAAAACAAAATTTATCTCTTTGCAATCATTATCATTTCCCTTTTGTCCATTATGGACTTAAGTGGAATTAATCAGTCTAAAAGGACTCTGGGGTCATATGCTAACCCCATTACAGCTGCATATGGGAGTAGCATCTGCACACCTCCCATCAAAGCAAGCAGCTTTGAGCTAAATCCTCAACTCATTATCATAGTGCAGCAAAATTGCCAGTATTCCGGTCTTCCACAGGAAGAACCTACTGAGTTTCTGGCACAGTTCTTGCAAATTGCTGACACAGTACATGATAAAGAGGTAGATCAGGATGTCTACAGACTATTACTGTTTCCATTTGCTGTAAAGGATCAAGCTAAAAGGTGGTTGAATAACCAACCTACAGCAAGCATAAAGACACGGAAACAGCTGTCAGACAAATTCCTGAATCATTTTTACCCTCCAAAGAGGATGACACAGCTAAGGCTGGACATTCAAGGCTTTAAACAAGAGGATAATGAATCCCTTTATAATGCCTGGGAGAGGTATAGAGGTATGCTTAGAAAATGCCCCTCTGAAATGTTTTCAGAGTGGGTACAGTTAGACATCTTCTACTATGGGCTCACAGAAAAAGCTCAGATGTCTTTAGACCACTCAGCTGGTGGATCTATACACATGAGGAAGACAATTGAAGAAGCTCAAGAGCTTATAGACACTGTTGCTAGAAACCAATACTTATATTATAGCAATGAGTTCGTTCCAAAGGAGGAAGTCATAGCATTAGTCACTGATCCTAACCCTCAGGAACAGATGAATGAGCTTAATCAACAATTGCTCCTGATGACAGAACAGTTAGCAGAATTTAATGAAATGCTCCATGATACTAAGGTTGCTAACAAGAGCATAGAACTGCAGTTGAATCAGGCAAAACAGCAAATATCTAAACAGATAACAGAGAAATGTCAAGCAGTTCAACTGAGGAGTGGGAAGACACTGAATAACACTGCTCAAAAGAGCAAAAAGCCAAACAAGGAACAATTAACAGAGGATAACCAACCCACTGTTCAAAATCCCTCTGAGGACAGTAAGAGCCCAGAGAGGAATGTTATTGGCGTTCAAACGCCAGAAAGGGAAGGAAAGCTTGCGTTAAACGCCCATTCCTTGCCCAGTTCTGGCGTTCAAACGCCAGAAAAGGGGGAAAAGTTGGCGTTAAACGCCCATTTTCCACCCAATCCTGGCGTTCAGACGCCAAGAGGAGATCAGACACCTGAGAGTGCTGACAGTAATCCCTCTAACAAGGCTCCTTCAACCACTTCTGTAAGGAATAAACCTGCAGCATCTAAGGTTGAGGAATATCAAGCCAAGATGCCTTATCCTCAGAAACTCCGCAAGGCGGAACAGGATAAGCAATTTGCCCGCTTTGCAGACTATCTAAGGACTCTTGAAATAAAGATTCCATTTGCAGAGGCACTTGAGCAAATACCTTCTTATGCTAAGTTCATGAAAGAGATCTTAAGTCATAAAAAGGATTGGAGAGAAACTGAAAAAGTGTTTCTCACTGAAGAATGCAGTGCAGTCATTCTGAAAAGCTTACCAGAAAAGCTTCAAGATCCTGGAAGCTTTATGATACCATGCACATTAGAGGGCGCTTGCACCAAAACAGCCCTATGTGATCTTGGAGCAAGCATCAATCTAATACGTGCATCCACTATCAGAAAGCTTGGGTTGGCTGGAGAAGTCAAACCAACCAGGATATGCCTCCAACTTGCTGATGGCTCCATTAAACACCCATCAGGCATAATAGAGGACATGATTGTCAAGGTTGGGCCCTTTGCCTTTCCAATTGACTTTGTGGTGCTGGAAATGGAGGAGCACAAGAGTGCAACTCTCATTCTAGGAAGACCTTTCCTAGCAACTGGACGAACTCTCATTGATGTACAAAGAGGGAAAGTAACCCTCAGAGTCAATGAGGATGAGTTCAAGTTGAATGCTGTAAAAGCTATGCAGTATCCAGACACACCAAATGACTGCATGGGCGCTGACATTATTGACTCTCTGGTAGAAGAGATCAATATGGCTGAAAGCCTAGAATCAGAGCTTGAGGACATCTTCAAAAATGCTCAACCTGATCAAGAAGAATTAGAGGAAGCAAAGGAATTTTCGAAAATTCCTCAGGAGGAGGATAAACCTCCCAAACCTGAACTCAAACCTCTACCACCATCCCTGAAGTACGCATTTCTGGGAGAGGGTGACACTTTTCCAGTGATTATAAGCTCTGCTTTAAATCCATAGGAAGAGGAAGCACTGATTCAAGTGCTAAGGACACACAAGACAGCTCTTGGGTGGTCCATAAGTGACCTTAAGGGCATTAGCCCAGCTAGATGCATGCACAAAATCCCGTTGGAGGATGATGCCAAACCAGTGGTTCAACCACAGAGGAGGCTAAATCCAGCCATGAAGGAGGTGGTGCAGAAAGAGGTCACTAAATTACTAGAGGCTGGGATTATTTATCCTATTTCTGATAGCCCCTGGGTGAGCCCTGTCCAAGTTGTCCCCAAAAAGGGAGGCATGACAGTGGTTTATAATGAAAAAAATGAACTGGTTCCTACAAGAACAGTCACAGGGTGGCGCATGTGTATTGACTACAGAAGGCTCAATACAGCCACCAGAAAGGATCATTTTCCTTTACCATTCATAGACCAAATGCTAGAAAGACTAGCTGGTCATGATTATTACTGCTTTTTGGATGGCTATTCAGGCTACAACCAAATTGCAGTAGATCCTCAGGACCAAGAGAAAACAGCATTTACTTGCCCTTCTGGCGTGTTTGCCTACAGAAGGATGCCTTTTGGTCTGTGCAATGCACCTGCAACCTTTCAGAGGTGCATGCTCTCTATCTTCTAAAATATGGTAGAGAAATTTCTGGAAGTCTTCATGGACGACTTTTCAGTATATGGAGACTCATTCAGCTCCTGTCTTAACCACCTATCACTTGTCCTGAAAAGGTGCCAAGAGACTAACCTGGTTTTAAATTGGGAGAAATGTCACTTTATGGTGACTGAAGGAATTGTCCTTGGGCACAAAATTTCAAGCAGGGGAATAGAGGTGGATAAGGCAAAGGTAGAGGTAATTGAAAAATTACTACCACCTGCCAATGTTAAGGCAATCAGAAGCTTTCTGGGACATGCAGGATTCTACAAAAGGTTTATAAAGGATTTTTCGAAAATTGCAAAACCTCTGAGTAATCTGCTAGCTGCTGACACACCATTTGTGTTTGACACACAGTGTCTGCAGGCGTTTGAGACCCTGAAAGCTAAGCTGGTCACAGCACCAGTCATCTCTGCACCAGACTGGACATTGCCATTTGAATTAATGTGTGATGCCAGTGATCATGCCATTGGTGCAGTGTTGGGACAGAGGCATAATAAACTTATGCACGTCATTTATTATGCTAGCCGTGTTCTAAATGATGCACAGAAGAATTACACAACTACAGAAAAAGAATTACTTGCAGTGGTTTATGCCATTGACAAGTTTAGATCTTATCTAGTAGGATCCAAGGTGGTTGTGTACACTGACCATGCTGCTCTTAAATACTTACTCACAAAGCAGGATTCAAAACCCAGGCTTATCAGATGGGTGTTGCTTCTGCAAGAGTTTGATATAGAGATAAGAGACAGAAAAGGGACAGAGAACCAAGTAGCTGATCATCTGTCCCGGATAGAACCAGTAGCTGGGGCGTCCCTCCCTTCTACTGAGATCTCTGAGACTTTCCCAGATGAGCAACTCTTTGCCATTCAGGAAGCTCCATGGTTTGCAGATATTGCAAATTATAAAGCTGTGAGGTTCATACCCAAGGAGTACAGCTACGTGCAGAGAAAGAAATTAATTTCAGATGCCAAGTACTACCTCTCGGATGAACCATATCTCTTTAAGAGATGTGCTGACGGAGTGATCCGCAGATGTGTGCCCAAAGAAGAAGCACAAAGGATCCTATGGCACTGCCATGGATCACAGTATGGAGGACATTTTGGAAGTGAGCGAACAGCCACTAAAGTCCTCCAGTGTGGCTTCTACTGGCCTACTCTCTATAAAGATTCCCGAGAGTTTGTGCGTAACTGTGACAGTTGCCAAAGAGCTGGTAACTTGCCTCACGGATATGCCATGCCTCAACAAGGGATATTAGAGATAGAATTGTTTGATGTATGGGGAATTGACTTCATGGGTCCATTCCCATCATCATACTCAAACACTTACATTCTGGTGGCAGTGGACTATGTATCTAAGTGGGTAGAAGCGATTGCTACACCCACTAATGATACCAAGACCGTGCTAAAATTCCTCCAGAAACACATCTTCAGCAGATTTGGTGTTCCCAGAGTACTAATCAGTGATGGGGGCACTCATTTCTGCAATAAACAGCTATACTCTGCTATGGTTAGATATGGAATTAGTCACAAAGTGGCAACTCCGTATCATCCACAGACAAATGGACAAGCTGAAGTCTCTAACAGAGAGCTAAAAAGAATCCTGGAACAGACTGTGATAGCCCGAAGAAAGGATTGGGCAAAGAGCTTGGATGATGCTCTGTGGGCATATAGAACAGCATTCAAGACTCCTATAGGAACCTCTCCATACCAACTGGTGTATGGGAAGGCCTGTCATCTGCCTGTGGAACTGGAACATAAAGCCTACTGGGCAACCAGATTCCTAAACATGGATGCACAGTTAGCTGGTGAAAAGAGACTGCTCCAGCTAAATGAGCTAGAGGAGTTCAGACTCAATGC
The DNA here is from genome assembly GCF_014773155.1 of Arachis stenosperma. Lineage (NCBI taxonomy): Eukaryota > Viridiplantae > Streptophyta > Magnoliopsida > Fabales > Fabaceae > Arachis > Arachis stenosperma. The sequence continues at coordinate 21,241,612 of NC_080379.1, forward strand.
CTTTGAAAATGCAAAAATTTATAAGGAAAAGGCAAAGAAGTGGCATGACAAGAAGTTGTCAACCAGAGTCTTTGAACCAGGACAAAAAGTTCTGCTCTTCAACTCTAGGCTCAGACTGTTTCCAGAAAAACTCAAATCCCGGTGGAGGAGTCCGTATGTGATTACAGGAGTGTCACCATATGGATATGTTGAGCTTCAGGATATTGATTCTGACAAAAAGTTCATTGTTAATGGACAAAGAATCAAGCATTATCTTGAAGGCAATTTTGAGCAGGAATGCTCAAAACTGAGACTTGAGTGATTCTCAGTAAAGGTCCAGCTAAAGACAGTAAAGAAGCGCTTGCTGGGAGGCAACCCAGTCATTAGGAGGTTATATGATTTGTTCTTACAGAGGCAAGTATCAAAAATGAAGGAATTCAGAGAGTTACAGAAGGATTCAGCTCAAAAAGCAGAGAAAATGAGCTTACTGGCGAAAAAACGCCAGTGAGGGACATTTTGGGCGTTAAACGCCAGAATGGGTACCATTCTGGGCGTTTAACGCCAGGAATGGGTACCATTCTGGGCGTTTAACGCCAGGAATGGTGCCATTTTGGGCGTTAAACGCCAGAATGGGCACCATTCTGGGCGTTTAACGCCAGGTGTGCAGCATCCTGGGCGTTTAGAAAAACGCCCAGTGATAAAGGCTTTCTGGCGTTTAACGCCAGCCAGGGCACCTGGCTGGGCGTTAAACGCCCAAAAGGGGCACCAAATGGGCGTTAAACGCCAGAATGGGTGCCATTCTGGGCGTTTAACGCCAGAAAGGTGGGGGGACCACAATTTCGTTTTCAACTCAAATTTTTTTCAAACTTTCCTTTTCTTACCCATACTCTTCTACATAAATGCACTTCAACCTTTCATCATTCACTTTCAAATCTTCACAAATCCAAACCATTCTTCAAATCTACTTTAAATTAATCCCAAATCTTCTTCAAAAACTCACCCTTTTCTCAAATCCTTTCCATATCTTTTCAAATTTTCTTTCAAATTCTTATTTTTTTTCGAAATCCCTTCTCCCCACCCTTATAAGAACACGTTTGGACCCCTCATTGCCCACACCATTCGAATTTGCTCCTCTCTCTCTTCTTTCCTTTCTTTTGCTTGAGGACAAGCAAACCTCTAAGTTTGGTGTGCTTTTCCGTGATCACTAAGCCAAGATTCATCAAGATCATGGCTCCTAAGGGAAAACAAACCAATTTAAGAGGAAAGAAAGAGAATAATCCAAAGAATCTTTGGAATCAAGAGAAGTTCTTAACCAAAGAACATGAAGACCATTATCACAAAATAATGGGTCTGAGGTCAGTGATCCCGGAAGTAAAATTTGATCTGAAAGAAGATGAATATCCGGGGATCCAAGAGCAAATTCGAAACAGAGGATGGAAAGTTCTAACCAATCCGGAGACAAAGGTTGGAAGGAACATGGTTCAGGAATTCTACTCCAATCTGTGGCTGACAGATAAGCAGAGAATGACTGGAACCGCTTACCATACCTACAGAACCATGGTCAGAGGGAAAGTTATGTACTTCCATCTGGACAAAATAAGAGAAATCTTCAAGTTGCCTCAACTGCAAGATGATCCTGACTCCTTTAATAGGAGGATGGTGAGAGTAGATAAAGGGTTGGATCAAGTTCTAGAGGACATATGCCTCCCTGGAACTAAGTGGATAACCAATTCTAAGGGTGTCCCAAACCAACTCAAGAGGGGAGACCTCAAACCAATTGCAAGAGGTTGGCTAGACTTTATTGGGCGTTCTATATTGCCCACTAGCAACTGTTCTGAGGTCACCATCAAAAGAGCAGTGATGATTTATTGCATTATGCTTGGAAGAGAAGTGGAGGTTCATCATGTGATTGCTTGTGAGATCTACACAATTACAAATAAGAATTCCACTGTAACCAAACTGGCCTACTCAAGCTTAATCTCCTTGCTCTGTAAAGAGGCTGGGGTGAAGATGGGAGTAGATGAATTCATACCCATTGAACATCCAATCACCAAGAAGTCAATGGAAGGAGCAAGAGGAGCAAGGGCGTGAACTCCAAGAGCTGAAACGCCAAAAGTTCTCTTCTCAAGCTGAGGGAGCATCCACTTCTCAAAATCAAGGTTGTTGAGTCCTAACTCTGTGAAAACCTCTATCATTAGGAGCCTATTTAAATTTTTTGTTTTCTATTTCTAGTTTCATCTTATATTTATTTTCTGAGTCTTGTTCTTAATTCATAATTAATAAAATTTAAAGTTTATGCCTTAAAGCTATGAATGTCCTATGAATCCATCACCTCTCTTAAATGAAAAATGCTTTAATCACAAAAGAACAAGAAGTACAGGATTTCGAAATTTATCCTTGAAACTAGTTAAATTAGTTTGATGTGGAGACAATACTTTTTGTTTTCTGAATGAATGCTTGAACAGTGCATATGTCTTTTGAATTTGTTATTCATGAATGTTAAAATTGTTGGCTCTTGAAAGAATGATGAAAAAAGAGACATGTTATTGAGGATCTGAAAAATCATAAAAATGATTCTTGAAGCAAGAAAAAGCAGTGAAAAAAAAAGATCTAAAAAAAAAATTTCGAAAAAAAGAAGAAAAGAAAAGAAAAAGAAAGAAATAAAGTTGTGAACCAAGGCAAAAAGAGTGTGCTTAAGAACCTTGGACACCTCTAATTGGGGACTCTAGCAAAGCTGAGTCACAATCTAAAAAGGTTCACCCAATTATGTGTCTGTGGCATGTATGTATCCGGTGGTAATACTGGAAGACAGAGTGCTTTGGGTCACAGCCAAGACTCATACACTAGCTATGTTCAAGAATCATTATACTTAACTAGGAGAATCAATAACATTATCTGAGTTCTGAGTTCTCATAGATGCCAATCATTCTGGACTTCAAAGGATAGAGTGAGATGCCAAAACTGTTCGGAGGCAAAAAGCTACGAGTCCCGCTCACCTAATTAGAACTATGTTTCTTTGATATTTTGGAGTCTATAGTATATTCTCTTCTTTTTATCCTATTTTGATTTTCAGTTGCTTGGGGACAAGCAACAATTTAAGTTTGGTGTTGTGATGAGCGGATAATTTATACGCTTTTTGGCATTGTTTTTAGTATGTTTTTAGTATCTTTTAGTTAGTTTTTAGTATATTTTTATTAGTTTTTTAGTTAAAATTCACTTTTCTGGACTTTACTATGAGTTTGTGCGTTTTTCTGTGATTTCAGGTATTTTCTGACTGAAATTGAAGGTTCTGAGCAAAAATCTGATTCAGAGACTGAAAAGGACTGCAGATGCTGTTGGATTCTGACCTTCCTGCACTCGAAGTGGATTTTCTGGAGCTACAGAAGCCCAATTGGCGCGCTCTCAACGGCTTTAGAAAGTAGACATCCTGGGCTTTCCAGCAATATATGATAGTCCATACTTTGCCCAAGATTTGATGGCCCAAACCGGCGTTCAAAGTCACCCTCAGGAATTCCAGCGTTAAACGCTGGAACTGGCATAAAACTTGGAGTTAAACGCCCAAACTGGCATAAAAGCTGGCGTTTAACTCCAGAAAAGGTCTCTACACGAAAATTCTTCATTGTTCAGCCCAAGCACACACCAAGTGGGCCCGGAAGTGGATTTTTCTGTCATTTACTCATTTCTGTAAACTTTAGGATACTAGTTTGCTATTAATAGGATCTTTTGACATTGTATCTGTACCTCATGACATTTTACACGTTTCATTGTATACATTCCACGGCATGAGTCTCTAAACCCCATGGTTGGGGGTGAGGAGCTCTGCTGTGTCTTGATGGATTAATGCAATTACTACTGTTTCTTATTCAATCATGCTTGCTTCCATTCTAAGATATCACTTGCTCTTAACCCGGATGAATGTGATGATCCGTGACACTCATCATCATTCTCAACTATGAACGTGTGCCTGACAACCACCTCCGTTCTATTTTAGATTAAGTAGATATCTCTTGGATTCCTTAACCAGAATCTTCGTGGTATAAGCTAGAACTGATGGCGGCATTCAAGAGAATCCGGAAGGTCTAAACCTTGTCTGTGGTATTCTGAGTAGGATTCAATGACTGAATGACTGTGACGTGCTTCAAACTCCTAGCAGGCGGGGCGTTAGTGACAGACGCAAAAGGATCGATGGATTCTATTCCGGCCTGACCGAGAACCGACAGCTGATTAGCCATGCTGTGACAGAGCATAGGAACATTTTCACTGAGAGGATGGGAGGTAGCCACTGACAACGGTGAAACCCTACATACAGCTTGCCATGGAAGGAGCCTTGCGTGTTTGATGAAGAAGACAGTAGGAAAGCAGAGATTCAGAAGATGGAGCATCTCCAAAACCTCAACCTATTCCCCATTACTGCAAAACAAGTACTTATTTCATGTTCTTTTGCTTTTCACAATCAATCCTGATAATTTCTGATATCCTGACTAAGATTTACAAGATAACCATAGCTTGCTTCAAGCCGACAATCTCCGTGGGATCGACCCTTGCTCACGCAAGGTATTACTTGGACGACCCAGTGCACTTGCTGGTTAGTTGTGCGGGATTGCAAAAGTGTTATTGCAATTTCGTGCACCACCATCCTCCCAAAATAATGAACCCTCCTACTCACCCCGATCCCCAATAGACGATCCTCTCACTTTATTACTCCAAGGACAAGAAGCCATGAAACGGGATACACTTGAGTTTGTGACCAATTTGACCAAAGTGGTGTACAATTTAGCCCACCAATGTTTGAATACTCAAGGTACTTCCATGACGACATATGAAAAGTCAAAAGAAGAGCAAAGTATGAAGGAGAAATTGGACAATCCGGTAGAGAAGGAGAAACCAAGTTTTGCGTTGGAACAATTGGAGGAGCCAATGATCATTGATGGAAAGGAAGAAGTGGTTGAAGATTTGGGAGATGTTAAAAGTCCATGGGAATGTAGCATCATGGAGCACTCTTCCAAGAAGCTTGATATTGATGTTAAGGAGGGTGCGCAACCTCCAAGGCATACCATCGTCGGAGATTTGGAAGAAGCTTATCAAGAGATGGATTCAATCATGGATGAATTTCTCTCTACAATGGAATCATCTCCCCTTGGACATGAAGTTAAAATTATGAAAGAGTGTGCACAACCTCCCAAGGAAGACGGAAATGGCATGGTGTATATTGAAATTGAAGACTATGAAGAGGTTGATCAAGAGATGGATTCATTCATCAATGAATTCCTATCCCAAATTGAATCACCTCCCATCGGCCAAGATGAAGTTCTTGAAGATAACACCAAGCCAAGTGAAAAAGGGGATAAGGTTGAAGCTGAAGAAGTTTGTGAAGAGGTGGAAACAACCAAAGAAGAGCCTAAAGAAGTAGACCTTGCATTGTCTAAGTGTGGGGAGGTCTCCCTTCCCAAGTCACCATCCAATACAACATTCAAGTGGGTAAAACTCTCATCCTTAAACTTCACTTTCTCACTTGAATATGGGCTTAGAAGGAAGCATTGGTGGAATAAAGAGAATTCTATGTGTCAATCACGCTTATGTCAACCACCCCTACGAAAAAATCATGAAACTCAACTAACGGATGGGTGTGAAGATAAGATATGGGATCCCAGTTCGCTATGTGAAGACCAACTATGGGAACTCATACCTTGGGTAGAACCTTGCCCAAGCTCGATGAAAATGGTTGAAAATTCTGTCAACCAACTGAGGAGCAAGGATCCTTGGAGATTCAAGGATGAGTACAAACATAAGTCACCATGACAATAAGCGCCTCAAAATGTCCAACTTAAGGACTTAAACTAAAAGTGCTAGGTGGGAGACACCCCACCATGGTAAACTTTTTCCACTCTTTTTAAAAAAAAAAATTGGCTTAATAAGTGATTTGAGTTACCATTGTAGGTAGATGTTTCATATAAATTTGTTTGTACAACTTAATTGTTAGCTTAGTCACATGTATGTTGTGTTTAGTAGTAGATGAATAATATCATATTGCATTTTTGTGAATTGCATTTTTGTGTTTAGTCGTAGATGCATAAAAAGTTGTGAGCAATATGGGGAGAACTTCAGCATATTTCTCTCGAAAGAAAAAAGGAAGGGTGGACGCGCGCGCACAATGCACGCGCACGCGTCCCTGAGCGGATGCACCATCACCCAGATTCCAGAGAGTTGGGCCTCTCTTGGGCAACCACTATGCCATGAGCCCAACATGACCCAAGCTGACGCGCACTACATGCGTGCGCGCAGATCACGAGATCATGGAAGTTCACGCGGACGCGCACCTGCCGCGCCCGCGTCGATCTGCTGCTGCAACTTTTGAGCCAAGCCCCAGAGAGTTGAGCCAGATCTGGGCCAACTTTAAGCCCCTAGCCCAACTCGATCTGCGCGGATGCGCACTTGCCGCGTGCGCGCTCATATGCCCAAGGAGGAACAGACGCGAGCGCACGCATCGCGCTTGCGCGCCTAATAGCAAATTACCAACGTACGCGGACGCGCGCTTGCCGCGTGCGCGTCCCTTACATGCTGCCGCCACTCTAGGCCTTTGCCCCGAGAGTTGGGCGTGCGTCGAGCCCGCTCTGAGCCTCAGGCCCAATCCCATGTACGCGTGCGCGCGCGGTACGCGCACGCGCCCTTGCATAGTTGCCCATCCACGCTTGAGCGCACTGCACGCCCACGCGTGAATTTCCAGTTTTCATCAATGTACGCGGACGCGCAAGGTGCGCGCTCGCGCCGTTCAAAAAAAAGGGATAACCCTAACACGCGAAGAGCGTTGCGCAGTCGTGCACTCCCTTCTCCCTCACCATTTCCATCTTCTTCTTCTCACCTTTCCGCCACCTCTGCTCTGCCGGCAACCACCACCGTACGGCCAGCCTCTTTCTCTCTCCCTCATCACCACCCAACCCCTCTTCTCTTCTCTCTCTCTCTCTCTCTCTCTCTCTCTCTCTCTCTCTCTCTCTCTCTCACTCACTCATCCAGTTCGCCCCGCCTCTCACTCCGCCAGCACCGTCAGCAGCCTCTGCTTCGCCGTGCCCACCCTCCGCGGCGGTGTCCTGCGCCCCCTTATTTTTCTGCCACCATTACTTCCCAGCTCCATTTCCATTTATTTCACTCTGCCCCAGGTTCCATACTTCAACCCTGTGTTCATTAGTTTTCATTACTGTTAGCTACTGCTTGATGTTAGTTAGTTAGAGTTTGAATTTTGCATGTTAGGATTAGCTAGAAATATCTGCTGTTAGGTAGCTAGGGCTGGATAGAGGATTCTAGGCCTGATAAGTGCTCCGTTTGTGTTTATTTTCCGTTTGTTCGCTTGTCTGATAAATGCCACCTTTGAGTTGCCCTGTGTGCAATCTATGTTGCCTGGATGCTTTCTTGTTGTTGCTGTGATTAATTGATATTGTAATCATGTTGTTTGTGCCATTTTGCTACCCGGGAACGTCCAATTTTAAGCCGAAATGCTGCCCAATTTTCAAGAAATTTAATTTCATTTTGCTCTCTATTACGAATTTGGGCTACCTTTCGTTATTTTCAATTTCCAGAATTTGCATGATAAATTGTGACCATGATTTGTATGCTTGAAATGTTCATCTCTCATCATGCTACTAATTTTTAACTCCAGTTTTTCTAACTCACTACCTCCTTTCCTTCCCAACTTGCATTTTAACTCTTTTAACCATTCTTTTGAGTCTTGATGATGAACATGCTTATTCTTTATGAATTGTGCTCATTAGTGAACATTGAATTCTTGGGCTATGGCTGTGTTTTCTGTTCTTATTTGTTGGCCATATTTCAAGTTCCATTCACATCATGTTTACTTGTCATCTATTTTACATCCTGAATATGCTCTCTTTGCTTTGTGCTACATGCTTTATTGCTTATATTCTATTATATCTCTTTTTCAGGATGTCGGATAAAGGAAAGGCTATAGCCACCTCTTCCAAGAAAAGAAAACACTCTACACCCTCTATTCCCTCCATTTATAAGAATTATGCTAAGAATCCTCTGAATGACGAAGAAAAAGAAAATCAGCTGTTACCTTCTACTGACCCAAGCAAATTCCCCAATCTTTACTGTGAGCTTCGCCTTTCCAAGTATCGGACGAAGAAACTGAATACCGAGAAGAAACTTGTCCTTCCCAACGATGTACGACGCTCCATTACTAGTCGGATCCTTGAGTTGGGCATAGATTTTGTTGACAGAGATTTGGGGGATATCAACATCTCTTGGGTGAAGGAATTTTATTGCAACTTCTTCCGTCCCACTTTGGATTCGGTTCAGTTGAGGGGTAGAGAGATCATGATTACTGAGACTGCCATAGGGAGTCTTTGCAGTGCCGCCATATTCCTGATGGCACTTGCGCCCATCAGCAGGCCGAGTTGGCTATACACAGCATGACCTTTGATTATGAGGCGCTTAGGCACGTGATTGGTTTACCGGATGCTACATGGGTTATGGATGCGAACAACACCAAGCCTAAGGGGATGCTATTTGCTCAGCTGACTAGAGAAGCCAAGACTTGGCAGATGATATTTGCCCACTATGTCTTGCCTACCACTCACTTTTCTGAGATCCCTATGGAGATGCTTCTGTTGATTGGGTGTGTTATAGAGGGGAAGGATGTTTATTTTCCTCGACTTATCCGGCAATGCATGTGGCGGGCGCATATTCGTGGCCTACTTCCATTCCCTACTTTGGTCACGAGTATGGCGGCCCTAGCTGAGGTCTCCTGGTTAGATGATGATGTGATACCACCACCCCCTGATGCAGATGACAAGGAGGTTACTATTCCTTGGGGTGGTTGGGTGCACGAGAAGCCACCAGCTAGACGCCGTTCCAGGGCTAGAGCGGTAGTGGGGACAGCTGGACCGTCAGCCCCTATAGCAGCCCCATCTTCTTCTACAGCAGCAGCAGCTCCCTCTTCATCGACAGCTCCACCCTCAGCCCCTGAGCCTACTTACTTACTGGTCCAGCGTCTATTTCGGTTTTTAGAGCGCGAGAGGCTCCATGTCAGACGCCGACTGGATCGGATGGACCAGGCGCTCATTTCTCTTGGTGCTGAGTTACCTCCGCTTCCCGACTCTCCGGCCTCCGATGAGCAGGATCCTCAGGAGGAGGACGCGGAGGCACCGACTCAGCAGGATGCACCTCCAGCTGCTCCAGACACTATAGAGCCACCACAGACCCACGCGGAGCCAGTCCCACAGCCACAGCCAGAGCCAGAGCCTACCGTTGTGCCTTCCACTGATCCTCCGGTTTAGCATCGAGGATGATGCTTGATCTTAAGTGTGGGGAGGTCACGGTAGCATCATCTGAGGACCGGTGAACATTATTTTAGCCACTTGCCTAGTTATCTTATTTTGCATATCTTTTGTAGATATTTGATACATTTTGAGTTTACTTTGGATACCTTTACTGCTTATTTTGGATTTTAGATATTTTGATGCTTTTGGATATTTTTAGATGTTTTGGATGATAGATTCCATACTTTAGTTGGATTTGTCTTTATGCATTTTGCATATCTTCTTTCGTATATTTTTTTTTCTTTTTAGTTTATGGTTGTGATTAGAAATCATGTTTTAAGTGAAACTTAGTCACTCTTTTTGCATAAGAAATTGGATTTAAGTGAAAAAGGAAAGGGTAAACTAGGGAAAATTTTTGAATTTTTCAATCACAACAATGCTTAGTCAAATATTGAGATTTCCCAAGAATTTTAATTATAGGGCATAGGGCACCAACCCAATTGATTGAAAGAAAATTTTTGGAGAAACTTGCTTGAATTCATACTTTGTGAAGCATGTATTGAATTAAGAACACAAGCTTGTGAGACTTGAGCTTATTGATGTGGTTACATTTTATAACCACTTATTTTCTATTCTTGTGTGAAATTGTTCTCTTTCTATGATTGTGATCCTTGATTTGCTTGATTCTATATGTCCATTTACTTCTTGTATTCATGCATTTGTATGATTGAGGCCATTATTTCATTAGCCCACTTACCCAAATAGCCTACCTTTTACTCTCCATTGTTAGCCAATTTTGAGTCCATGCTTAACCAACTTATCCTCATTTTAGCACATTACAAGCCCAAAGCGGAAAACCAATGAAAAGTCCTTGTTTGGATATTTGATTAGCCTAGGCTAGTGAGAGTGTTTATTATTCAAAGTTGGTGAGGCTTGGGAACATTGGATGGGATAAAAAGGGTAGTGCACTTTCATCTTTAGAAATTGGGAACATATTCATGTATTGATTAAATGTATAAGACCTTATGCAATTGATAAAGTGAAAATGAAAGAAAAGGGATATAAAATAAATAAATAAATAAATAAAAAGGAATATAAAAAAGAAAGAGGGGGACAAAATACCCCAAGGTGAAGTTCAACAAAAGGAAATCAATGCATAAGTGTTATGAATCAAGAATAGAATGCATGAATATGTAAGAAAAAAAAAACAAAAAGAAGTGAAGAATGGGTAGTTAGAATAGTTTGAATTTGTATAGGTCATTATATAGTTAGGTGGGAAAGTCTATACTAATCAAAGATCTAAACCCTAGTCCACTTAACCATAAATGATCCTACCTTGACCCTAACCCCATTACAACCTTACTGAAAGACCTCATGATGAATGTATGCATGCATTGAATAAGTGTTGATTGTTAGAAGAAAATCAAATTTTGGAAAGTATGATTAGAAGAGAATTGAGTGGATTAACCCTTAAACACTTGAGTGAATAGAGCGGATACACATCCGGTGAGGGTTCAAAAGCTCAATCACATGTGTTCACTCATATTATTTATATTCTTGCAAGTTTGAACTCTTCTTAATAATTCAATACAATTGTGGTTTGAACTTAATTCCTATTGCCTAGCTCTTGTGCTTACACATACTCTCTTGGGAATTGATTTGTTTGAACTAAGCATTTCCATTTGCTTTGGATAATTGCATTTAGATAAGTTCATATAGTTTAGTGCATTCACAATAAATGTCATAACCCTTAGTTCCTTCTTATTTTAGCATGAGGACATGCTAAGGTTTAAGTGTGGGGAGGTTGATAAACCCCATTTTTAGGGGTTTATCTTGCATTGAATTTAGAGTATTTTGATAACCTTTTCTCGCATTTAACCTATGAATTGGCATGGTTTTGCAATCTCTCCCGTATTTGTGCTTAAGTGTAAAAACATGCTTTTTAAGCCTTATTTTGATGAGTTCTAGTTCCTCTTTGATTCCATAAGATGCCTTGATATGTTTGCTAGTAATCTCAGGTTGAAATAGGCTAGTCATGGATCAAGGGAGCAAGGAAGAAAGCATGCAAGTGGAGAGAAGCATAAAAGCCAAAGAAATTGATCTCGACCAAGCACGCGCACGCGCACAAAGCGCTCGCGCGCACATTGCAGAATCGGCCAAGGACGCGCACGCGTACCGTGTGAGCACGCGTCGATGACAGAACATGACCTCATTAATGCAACACGTGCCTGGCGATTTGAGAGGGTTTCTGAACCCATTTTGGCACCAATTGCTAAGAGAAAGGAATAAAAGGATGAAGGATTAAGGGGAAGGCATTTAACAAGTCTAGCATATAGTATACTTTGGATTAGTTTAGAATTAGTTTAGAGAGAGAAGCTCTCACTTCTCTCTAGAATTAGGATTAGGGTTAGATTAATCTCTCTTCTTAGATCTAGGTTTAACTCTTGCCTCAATTTACTTCTCCTTCATTAAGTCTTAATCTTCTCCTCTTCCCCTTTCTAGTTATGCACTTTAACAATTGTAATTCTTCATTTTGTTTTGGATAGATTGTTGTTCATTTGTTTTCTTTCAATAATGCAATTTGAGGTAATTCATGATAATTGTGATTTCCTTGATTTGTTGTTATTAACTCTTTGCAATAATTGTTGCTAGATTTCATTCTTGTTGTTGATTTACTATGCTTTCCTTTTATGCCTTCCAAGTGTTTGATGAAATGCTTGGTTGGATTTTAGTGTAGGTTTTGTTCCTCTTGGCTTAGGTAGAGTAATTAGTGACACTTGAGTTATCTAATTCCTTTGTTGATTGATAATTAGAAGTTGCTAATTGATTTGAATGCCTCTAAAGCTAGTCATTCCTCTAGGAGTTAATTAGGACTAGAGGGATTAAATTGATTCATCCACTTGACTTCCCTCCATGGTTAAGAGGTTAACTAAGTGGGAGCAATGAACAATTCTCATCACAATTGAGGAGGATAACTAGGATAGGACTTCTAGTTCACATATCTTACCAAGAGCTTTATTAGTTGTTAGTTTATTTTCATTGCCATTTACTTTCATGCCTCTTATCAAAACCCCAAATAATTCATAACCAATAACAAGACACTTTATTGCACTCCCTAGGGAGAACGACCCGAGGTTTGAATACTTCGGTTTATAAATTTAGGGGTTTGTTACTAATGACAAACAATCTTTTGTATGAAAGGGTTATTGTTGGTTTAGAAACTATACTTTACAACGAGATTCCATTAGTGAAATTCTAAACCGTCAAAATCCAATCATCACATAGACCCCAAACTAATGGGCCACAAGCTGGCTGCATAACCAGGATCTTGGCCAGTGCAACAGAAGCATAGGAAACTCGGACCCAAAAGATCGCAAGCTGTGAAAGAACAGGTACAAACTCTACTGGAGGCAGGATTCATAAGAAAAGTCAAATACCCACTATGGCTAGCTAATGTTATCTTCGTGAAAAAATCAAATGGGAAGTAGTGGATGTGCACCGACTACACCGATCTCAACAAAGCCTGCCCAAAAGATCTCTATCCACTCCCAAGTATCGACACTCTAGTGGATACCTCCTCCGAATACAAGTACCTCTCGTTCATGGACGCTTATTCAGGATACAATCAAATCCCAAAGTATCCACCTAATCAGGAAAAGACCTCATTCCTAACTTCAAAAGCAAATTACTGTTATGTCGTCATGCCATTTGGACTTAAAAACGCAGGAGCAACCTACCAAAGGTTGATGAACAAAGTCTTCGTAGAATACATTGGGAAACAAATGGTAGTGTATATAGATGACATGTTGGTAAAAACACAGAGTGAGGAATCATTACTGTCCGACCTTACCAATGTGTTCGACACCATAAGAAAGCATGGTATGTGTTCATACCCTGGGTCAAGCTGTTCGACCCGGGATGTTTAGTGACAAGCCGACCGACCTCTTCAGGTCAGACTATCCGACCTCTTCTCAAAGAGCTCGGCCAATGCCCGACCACTTCTCAAAGAGCTCGGCCAAATCGCCAAGGAGCCCAATGCAGGCCCAAAATGAAGGAACACAACCCCATCTAAAGGCAGCTAAAGCCCAGAAAGATAAAGGCGGTTCCGCTAAAGATAAGATGACTTCACTCAAAGATAAGATAAGATAAGATAAGATAACTATCTTATCTCCAGAGAGGTCACTCCTCACCATTATAAATACACTGGAGCACCCAGGTATAACTCATACTCTGATTCTACTCAATACCTGCTTAATACACAGTAACACGCATTAAAACTATGAAATCCAGTCAATCAGACATGCCGTCCGGGATCTTAGTAGACATCTCAGCAATATTTTTTCAAGAAGACATAGGTCAACCATGGCGTTATTACCAAACAACTCAGACAAATAAGGAAACAACTCGGACAATAATAGCAAAACATCAGATGTCAGATACAGCAGTAAAAGAGAAACTCTAGGACTCACACGAAAGTCCAGGGGCACCCTTTGGAGGCAACAACAGGGCAAGAACACAGAGAAGAAAAGCCGACAATCTATACCCAAACAGTCCGAACACCTCTCAGACAAAAGGTCAAAACAAAAGCTAGAACTTTTATACAAAAGGAGTCAGGCAACGATGAAAAGAAATAGGAACAACAACAAAACCCTAAAAGCCCACATTCTTCTCAAAGGCGAATGACAAAAGAAAAGTCATAACAAACGATCAAAGACGCAAGCTTTTTGCAGAATGAACCAAAGTTCTTCAGAGCAAAAACCCAACTACAAAGTCAAAGCTTTACATAAAAAAAATATAGCCCCACCAGAAGAGCTCCAACAAGTCTTATGGGCATATCGGACAACTCCACACTCCACTACAAAGGAATCACCTTTCCGATTAGATTACAGAATGGAGGCAATGATCCCAGTGGAGGTCGAAGAAGGATCGCCCAGACTGATCCACAACAGTGAAGAGGCCAACTCCCAACTTCAAAAAGAAGAACTCGACTTACTTCCAGAAATCTGAGAAAGAGCTCGAACCAAGAAAGAGGTGTTAAAACGTCAAATGGCCTCAAGATACAATCGGAAGGTAACCTAGCAACGACGATCTCACCCTAATCTAAAATGACATCAGAATAGGTCGGTCAGGAGAAGAGAAGCTAGCAGCCAACTGGAAAGGATCATACCAAGTTGTTCAGAAGAACTGGGGAAAGGTTACTACAAAATGTCCAACCTCGAGGGGCAAGAGCTACCAAGGTCATGGCATGCCTGCAAAGGGCGCCAGGCCGAGATCCAAAAAGATTGCCCGACCTAGAAAAGTAAGTACTAACTTGTACACACTCTTATCTTCATTTTATTAAAAAATTGCAGATTCCCTAAAAAGTTTCCTACCAAGACGCCCGACTACGGCAGGTCGGCAAGGTGAACACCAGATTCACCGCCCGATCACGACAAAGTCGGCAAGATGAAAACCAAATTCATCGTTTGATTACAAAGCGACAAGTCGGCAAGGTGAAAACCAACTTCACCGCCCGACCACGATGAAAACCGAATTCATTGTTTGATTTTGACAAAGGTCGACAAAGTGAAAACCAAAATTCACTACTATACAAACTCCCAAAACGCATTAATCTGAAGCATTCATCGTCCGATTATAAAACAACAGATCGACAGAAAGTGAAGAACAGATTCACTGTATGATCTCGATAGGAATGATCGTCCGACTAAGGTGAAAATGTGATTCACCTAAAAGACGATCAAACCGGGACAGAAACCACCATCTACGAATCGGCAAAGATGAACACAGAATAATGTAAGAAGTTATCGAAAGTGATCCCAAAAAGAACCTGACGAGGTCTTATGGATTGCTATATAATAACTTAAAAAGACTGGCCAACAATAAAAAGTCAGACCAAGTCAACCCAAGTTATCAGCAAATCCCTGGAAAGAGGTCTGGCCAACCTTATTAAAGAGGAATTGCTATAACTTAGAAGAGATCGACCTAACGAAGTCGGTCTCCTACAAGACAAGTTATAAAAGTAATCCCTGAAAGAGACCTAACAAAGGTCCAAGAAAGAGGATTACAAAAATAACTTAGAATAGATCGACCTAACGAAGTCGGTCTCCTACAAAACAAGTTATAAAAGTAATCCCTGAAAGAGACCTGAACAAGGTCCAAGAAAGAGGATTACAGATATAACTTAGAAGAGCCCGACATGACAAAGTCGGCCCAAACGACAAAAGTTATAAAAGTAATCCCTGAAAGAGACTTGAACAAAGTCCAAGAAAGAGGATTACAGAAATAACTTAGGAGGACCCGACATGACAAAGTCGGCCCAAGCGACAAAAGTTATAAAAGTAATCCCTGAAAGAGACTTAAACAAGGTCCAAGAAAGAGGATTACAGACATAACTCAGAAGAGACCGACAAGAAGAAGTCAGACCAACGAAAGCAACAGCTTGGACCGACAAGAAGAAGTCGGACCAACGAAAGCTACAGCTTGGACCGATAAGAAGAAGTCGGACCAACGAAAGTTACAACTTGGACCGACAAGAAGAAGTCGGACCAACGAAAGCTACAGCTTGGATCGACAAGAAGAAGTCGGACCAACGAAAAACGAGCGCTAAAACGGACATAGCTCCACCCAAAAAGCCACGGCTCCACGACAAGGCTATCAAAATTGTTCAGAATGACTAAAAAGTGTTCTACGAAAACACTAAAAGGTCGTCGGACAAATTAGCCCCAAGGACCACCTCGACCAAGCAGAAAGTGGACAAAATCAGAGTGATCAAAAGTAGTCGGACAACAAAGTACCGACACTCTACAAAGATCCACAAAAATGGACAAAGACATCTCGCAAACGGCCAGAGGAAGGCCAGGAATGTTTTGCTAAAAGGTACGAATTCTTGAAAAAAGACACTACTTAAAAAACGAAAAGCACAGCCTCAAAGACAGAGCTAAAAAATCATCCAAACAAACTATAAAAAGGTTCTCCATCGGAATACTACCTAAAAAGTTGTTGGATTATGACTAAAAAGCCCGAACAGCGAAGACAAAAAAAGTCAGAAGAAGGCTGAAAAGTCCCCTCAACAAAGTAAAAGGGGCAATACCAGACTCGCACAAGGAGAAACTACTCAAAGATCGACCAAAGTCAGGATGCTTGAGCACGACTTCCCCGAAGAGATCGAAACTCTGAAAGCACGGTCTCACGGAAAAGTCCAAACTCAAGCAGGGGCAAAGTCATACAGGTCGACGTCAGCTAAAGAAGAGGCCCAAGTACGACTTCAAAAAAGAACAAGCCAAAAGGTTGGGAAACAACTTAAGGCTCAAATGTGCTTAGCCAAAAAGGATACAACTCCACTCAAAGAAGGCACAATCTCAAACAGGTTCACGAACGTCATCCGAGACTAAAAAAGGTTCTATATAAAGAACACTAAAAAGTCATTGGACAAGTCACTAAAAGCCCGGATATCAAGCCGCAAGGATAGCTTCACCAAAGCAGAGGATTGTCAACACAAACTTAAAAGCAAGGCGTGATCCAGAAGGCAAGGGTAGAAAACCCACACTACCACTCCAAAGAGGTTGGACTGTGAAGTACCAAACCTCTAGAAAATCTGCAAGATTGCAAAGCAATGAAGTAACAAGCAAGACAGATGCTTGAGCACTACTTCCAAAGAGATCGAAGCTCTGAAAAGCACGATCTCAAGGAAAGATCAAACTCAAGTAGGGGCACTGTTCATACCCTGGGTCAAGCTATTAGACCCGGGATGTTTAGTGACAAGCCGACCGACCTGTTCAGGTCAGACTATCCGACCTCTTCTCAAAGAGCTCGGCCAAATCGCCAAAGGAGCCCAAAGCAGGCCCAAAACGAAGGAACACAGCCCAATCTAAAGGCAGCTAAAGCCCAGAAAGATAAAGGCGGTTCCGCTAAAGATAAGATGACTTCACTCAAAGATAAGATAAGATAAGATAAGATAACTATCTTATCTCCAGAGAGGTCACTCCTCACCATTATAAATACACTGGAGCACCCAGGTATAACTCATACTCTGATTCTACTCAATACCTGCTTAATACCCTTTTTAACTTAAGCATCGGAGTCCCTTGCAGGTACCCCCACCCTCCGGGGACGAAGGATTAGCACCACCACCAAGTCCAACAAGTCGGATACAATAGCTCCGACCAGCACAGAAGATCTCATCCGAGATCGACCTACAGTTTCAGGTAACCCTCGGAACAGTATGCGACTTAATCCAGCAAAATGTACCTTCGTAGTAGATGCTGGTAAGTTCTTGGGCTTCATGCTCACACAAAGAGGAATTGAGGCAAACCCAGATAAATGTCGGGCCATACTCGACATGAAAAGTCCGACCTGTGTCAAAGAGGTACAACAGCTCAACGAAAGACTGGCGGCCCTGTCCAGATTTCTAGCTAGGTCAGCCATAAGATCTCTCCCCTTCTATGCAACATTAAGGAAGGGAAAGAGGTTTGAATGGACGACAGAGTGCGAACACGCTTTCCAGGATTTCAAAAGGTTTCTGGGACAACCACCTATTCTTACTCGACCACGGGAAGGAGAACCACTTGTACTATACCTCGCTGTGAGAAGTCGGGCAATAGCCTTAGCACTAATCAGAGAAGACAAAACTGGGTAACAACCCATCTACTTCATCAGCAAAGCCCTACAAGGGGCCGAACTGAACTATCAAAAGTTAGAAAAGTTTGCCTATGCCCTCATACTATCTTCTCGACGACTTCGCCCGTATTTTCAAGCTCACACCATCAAGGTTCGGACTAACCAGCCCATGAAAGGCATTCTACAGAAAACGGACTTAGCTAGAAGAATTCTACAATGAGCAGTCGAGCTATTTGAGTTCGATCTTCAATATGAAGCACAAACGGCCATCAAGTCCCAATATTTGGCCGATTTCCATGCTGAGTACACTGACACTCTGGGAACCCCTACAAAACGGAATCTCTATGTAGACGGCTCTTCAAAAAAAACCAGGAGTGGTGCTTGTGTGATAATAAAAAGCGATCAAGAAACCCAAATCGAACTCTCCTTCAAATTTGGGTTCCCTGCTTCAAACAACCAAGCCAAATACGAGGCATTACTAGCTGGTTTGAGGCTGGCCAAGGAGGTTGGAGTTCAAAAGCTTATCATCTTCAGTGATTCACAAGTAGTCACCTCACAAATAGCAGGAAACTACCAAGCTAAGGACCCTACCATGAAAAAATACATGGACAAAACTAGGGAACAGCTAGGACAACTTAGGGAATATAAGGTCTGCCATATACCTCGAGAGCAGAATGCTCGAGCTAATGCACTCTCAAAATTAGCCAGCACCAAACCGAGGGGCAATAACAGAAGCCTCATCCAGAAAATACTGCAGAGCCCATCAATTTCAGAGGAAGAAAACGTCCTAGCCATATCAGGTCAGGATCAAGGATGGATGGCCCCTATAATCAACTACCTCAAATCAGAGACACTCCCTACAGACAAGAAGGAGACGAAGAGGCTAAGACGGGAGGCACAATACTACACCATCATAAACAACATCCTATACAAGAGAGGGATTTCGAAACCCCTATTAAAATGTGTGCCGACCTCCAACACAAAGGAAGTTTTGGAAGAAATAACAGCGGTATGTGTGGCAATCATATCGGGGCACGAGCTCTCTCCAAAAAAGTACTCCGAGCCGGATTCTTTTGGCCGACTCTACAGAAAGAAGCAACCGAGTTCGTTAAGACATGCCCACCATGTCAAAAACATGCTAACTTCCACATTGCCCCACTAGAAGAGCTTATCAGTGTAACATCACCCTGGCCATTCGTAAAGTGGGGACTCGACCTCCTCGGGCCCTTCCCTCAAGGATCGGGACAGGTCAAGTTCCTCATTGTAGGGGTAGATTACTTCACAAAATGGATCGAGGCAAAGCCCCTAGCCAATGCCACTGCTCAAAGAAGTTGGAAATTCTTATATAAAAACATTGTCATAAGGTTTGGGGTTCCTCACTCCATCACCACAAACAATGGCACTCAATTCACAGACACGGGTTTCAGGAAGTTGGTAGCTGACTTGAAAATAAAGCACCAATTCACATCCATAGAACACCCCCAGACTAATGGACAAGTAAAAGCTGCCAACAAAGTCATACTAGCTAGGTTAAAACGGAGACTACAAGAAGCAAAAGGAGCCTGGGCTGAAGAGCTCCCCCAAGTGCTATGGGCATATCGGACAACTCCACACTCCACGACAAGGGAATCACCCTTCCGATTGGCCTACGGAATGGAGGCAATGATCCCAGTAGAAATCGAAGAAGGATCCCCCAGAATGATCCACTACAATGAAGAGGCCAACTCTCAAAATCAAAGGAAAGAGCTCGACCTACTTTCAGAAATTTGAGAAGGAGCTCGAATTAGGGAGGAAGCTTTAAAAAGTCGAACGGCCTCAAGATACAATCAAAAAGTAGTTCAGCGAAGTTTCGCCAATAACGATCTCATCCTAATCCGAAATAACATCGGAACATGTTGACCAGGATAAGGAAAGCTAGCAACCAACTGGAAAGGACCCTACCGAGTTACAGAGGTATTGGGAAAAGGCTACTACAAGGTGTCCAAACTCGAGGGGCGAGAGCTACCAAGGTCATGGCACGCCTGCAACATAAGAAGGTATTATAGTTAAGAGGTAATAAAGATCTTAGGTCAAGGTGCACTCTTTTTCCTGAAAAGGTTTTTTAACGAGGCACCAAACCAAGATCTACAAAAACCTACATGTATATATTTTTGCCCATATGCCTATTTTCTATTTGAATAAAAGTTTCCAGATTTGCTACAAAGTCTCTCTACCAAGACGCATTAATCTGAATGTAAAAATTCATCGCCCGATTACAAAGCTACAGGTCGGTGTTGAGCGGATAATTTATACGCTTTTTGGCATTGTTTTTAGTATGTTTTTAGTATGTTTTAGTTAGTTTTCATTATATTTTTATTAGTTTTTAGTTAAAATTCACTTTTCTGGACTTTACTATGAGTTTGTGTGTTTTTCTGTGATTTCAGGTATTTTCTGGCTGAAATTAAGGGACCTGAGCAAAAATCTGATTCAGAGGCTGAAAAGGACTGCAGATGCTGTTGGATTCTGACCTCCCTGCACTCGAAGTGGATTTTCTGGAGCTACAGAAGCCCAATTGGCGTGCTCTCAATTGCGTTGAAAAGTAAACATCCTGGGCTTTCTAGCTTGGTATAATAATCCATACTTTGCTCGAGATTTGATGGCCCAAACAGGCGTTCCAAGTCAGCTTAAGAATTCTGGCGTTAAACGCCGGAACTGGCACAACAATGGGAGTTAAATGCCCAAACTGGCACAAAAGCTGGCATTTAACTCCAAGAAAAGTCTCTACACATGAAAGCTTCAATGCTCAGCCCAAACACACACCAAGTGGGCCCGGAAGTGGATTTTTATGTCATTTACTCATCTTTGTAAACCTTAGGCTACTAGTTCTCTACAAATAGGACCTTTTGCTATTGTATTTTCATCTTTTGATCACTTTACATCTTTTGATCACTTTAGATCTGAGGATCATCTTTGGACGTCTAGTTCTTAGATCATTGGGGGCTGGCCTCACGGCCATGCCTAGACCTTGTTCTTATGTATTTTCAACGGTGGAGTTTCTACACACCATAGATTAAGGTGTGGAGCTCTGCTGTACCTCGAGTATTAATGCAATTACTACTGTTCTTCTATTCAATTCAGCTCATTCTTGTTCTAAGATATTCATTCGCACCCAAGAACATGATGAATGTGATGATTATGTGACGCTCATCATCATTCTCACTTATGAACGCGTGCGTGACAACCACTTCCGTTCTACAAGCAAACAAGGCTTGAGTGTTTATCTCTTGGATTCCTTAATCAGAATCTTCGTGGTATAAGCTAGAATTGATGGTGGCATTCAAGAGAATCCGGAAGGTCTAAACCTTGTCTGTGGTATTCTGAGTAGGATTCAAGGATTGAATGACTGTGACGAGCTTCAAACTCGTGATTGTGGGGCGTTAGTGATAGACGCCAAAGAATCAATAGATTCTATTCCGACATGATCGAGAACCGACAGCTGAATAGCCGGGCTGTGATAGAGAGCGTTGAACATTTTCACTGAGAGGATGGGAGGTAGCCATTGACAACGGTGAAACCCTACATACAGCTTGCCATGGAAAGGAGTGAGAAGGATTGGATGAAGACAGTAGGAAAGCAGAGAGACGGAAGGGACAAAGCATCTCTATACGCTTATCTGAAATTCTCACCAATGAATTACATAAGTATCTCTATCTTTATTTTATGTTTTATTCATAAATCATCCATAACCATTTGAATCTGCCTGACTGAGATTTACAAGATGACCATAGCTTACTTCATACCAACAATCTTCGTGGGATCGACCCTTACTCGCGTAAGGTTTATTACTTGGATGACCCAGTGCACTTGCTGGTTAGTTGTGCGAAGTTGTGATAAAGAGTTGAGATTGCAATTGAGCGTACTATGTTGATGGCGCCATTGATGATCACAATTTTGTGCACCAAGTTTTTGGCGCCGTCGCCGGGGATTGTTTGAGTTTGGACAATTGACGGTTCATCTTGTTGCTTAGCTTAGGTATTTTTCTTCAGAGTTCTTAAGAATGAATTCTAGTGTTTCAAGGTGATGTTCTTATCATCACCAAAGCTGATTGATTCTCATCAATTTAGCTCTTGAATGCAATGTCTTGCTGAAGCTTGCTAGCCATGTCTAATTCCTTTAGACTAAAGCTTTAGACTAACATTGCATGATTCCTGGAATTCTCATTAAGAATTTTGATATCCTTATTTTCTTTTTCACTCAATTTTCAAAAAAAAATCCAAAAAAATTACAAAATCATAAAAACAAAAAATATTTTATGTTTCTTGTTGAGTCTAATATCTCATTTTAAGTTTGGTGTCAATTGCATGTTTCTATTCTTCTTGCATTTTTTCGAATTCATTCATGTGTCTTAATTGATCTTCAAGTTGTTCTTGATGATTTCCTTGTTCTGATCTTTAAATTCTCTTGTCTTGAGTGTTTTGTTGTTTCTCATATACATTCTCATTTTGTTAGTGTCAATAGTATACAAACTTCTAAGTTTGGTGTCTTGCATGCATTGTTTATTTGATCTTAGTCTCATTATTAAAAATCCAAAAAATTTTTAATTTGTGTCTTTTCAAGTCAATAATACAGAGAATTGAAGATTCAGAACATACAGCAGAGGAATTACACAGAAAAAGCTGGGCGTTCAAAACGCCCAGTGAGGAAGGAAAACTGGCGTTTAAACGCCAGCCAGGGTACTTGGCTGGGCGTTTAACGCCCAAAAGGGGTGAGTTTTGGGCGTTAAACGCCAGAATTGATACCATTCTGGGCGTTTAATGCCAGGATGGCACAAGAGGGAAGATTTTGTTTTTGATTCAATTTTTTTTTCAAGTTTTCAAAATTTTTCAAAATAAAATCTTTTTCAAATCATATCTTTTCAATCATTTTCAAAATCAATTTCTTTCCATTTTCAAAAATACTTGCTAACAATTAATGATTTGATTCAACATTTCAAGTATGTTGCCTTTTCTGTTGAGAAAGGTTTAATGTCTGAGTCATATCTTTTAAATTTCTTGTTAGCCAAGTCATTAATTTTCAAAATCAAATCTTTTTAAATTGTTTTTCAAACCATCTCTTTTCAATCATATCTTTTTTAAAACCATAACTTTTAAATCATATCTTTTTAATCACATCTTTTTCAAAATAGTTTTCAATCATATCTTTTTAATTTATAATTTCAAAATCTTTTTCAAAAATTACTTGATTTCTTTTCCACTCTTAGTTTTCAAAAATCAATTAGTATTTTTTTCAAAATCTTTTTAAAATCTTTTTAATTTATTTTCGAAAATTTCTTCCCCTCTTCTCACATCCTTCTATTTATGGACTAACACTCCTCCTCAATGCACAATTCGAACTCTATCTTTCTTGATAAGTTCGAATTCTTCTACCTCTTCCTTCTATTTTTATTTTCCTCTGACACCTCAAGGAATCTCTATACTGTGACATAGAGGATTCCATATTTTCTTGTTCTCTTCTCTTTCATATGAGCAGGAGCAAAGACAAAAGCATTCTTGTTGAGGCTGACCCTGAACCTGAAAGGACCTTGAAGTGAAAGCTAAGAGAATCTAAAGCACTACTCTCTGAAGAGGACCTAACAGAAATCTTCAAACAAGAAGAACCCATGGCAACCGAAAACAACAACAATGCCAACAATGCAAAGAAGGTGTTGGGTGACTTTACTGCACCCACTCCCGACTTCTATGGGAGAAGCATCTCTATCCCTGCCATTGGAGCAAACAACTTTGAGCTTAAGCCTCAATTAGTTTCTCTAATGCAACGGAATTGCAAGTTCCATAGACTTCCATTGGAAGATCCTCATCAGTTTTTAGCTGAGTTCTTGCAAATCTGTGACACTGTCAAGACTAATGGGGTTGAACCTGAGGTCTACAGACTTATGCTATTCCCTTTTGCTGTAAGAGACAAAGTTAGGATATGGTTGGACTCACAACCTAAAGAAAGCCTAAACTCTTGGGAAAAGCTAGTCAATGCCTTCTTGGCAAAGTTTTTTCCACCCTAAAAATTGAGTAAGCTTAGAGTGGACGTCCAAACCTTCAGATAGAAGGAAGGTGAATCCCTCTATGAAGCTTGGGAAAGATACAAATAATTGATCAAAAAGTGTCCTTCTGACATGCTTTCTGAATGGAGCATCATAGAAATCTTCTATGATGGTCTGTCTGAACTGTCCAAGATGTCATTGGATAGTTCTGCTGGAGGATCTCTTCATCTGAAGAAGACGCCTGCAGAAGCTCAAGAACTCATTGAAATGGCTGCAAATAACCAATTCATGTACACTTCTGAAAGGAATCCTGTGAACAATGGGACGAATCAGAAGAAAGGAGTTCTTGAGATTGATACTCTGAATGCCATATTGGCTCAGAACAAAATATTGACTTAGCAAGTCAATATGATTTCTCAAAGTCTGTCTGGAATGCAAGCTACACCAGGCAGTACTAAGGATGCTTCATCTGAAGAAAAAGCTTATGATCCTGAGAATCCTTCAATGGAAGAGGTGAATTACATGGGAGAACCCTATAGAAACACCTATAATCCTTCATGGAGAAATCATCCAAATCTCTCATGGAAGGATCAACAGAGACCTCAACAAGGTTTCAACAACAATAATGGTGGAAGAAACAGGTTTAGCAATGGCAAGCCTTTTCCATCATCTTCTCAGTAACAGACAGAGAATTCTAAGCAAAGCCACTCTGACTTAGCAACCATGGTCTCTGATCTAATCAAAACCACTCAAAGTTTCATGACTGAAATAAGGTCCTCCATTAGAAACTTGGAGGCACAAGTGGGTCAGCTGAGTAAGAAAGTTACTGAACTCCCTCCTAGTACTCTTCCAAGCAATACAGAAGAGAATCCAAAAGGAGAGTGTAAGGCCATCAACATGGCCGAATTTGGAGAGGAGAAAGAGGCAGTGAGCGCTACTGAGGAAGACCTCAATGGACGTCCACTGACCTCCAATGAGTTCCCTAATGAGGAACCATGGGAATCTGAGGTTCACACTGAGACCATAGAGATTCTATTAGATTTACTTCTGCCATTCATGAGCTCTGATGAGTATTCTTCCTCTGAAGAGGACGAATATGTCACTGAATAGCAAGTTGCTAAATACCTTGGAGCAATCATGAAGCTAAATGACAAGTTATTTGGTAATGAGACATGGGAGGATGAACCGCCTTTGCTCACCAAAGAACTGGATGACTTGACTAGGCAGAGATTACCTCAAAAGAGACAGGACCCTGGGAAGTTCTCAATATCTTGTACCATAGGCACTATGACCTTTGAGAAGGCTCTGTGTGACCTAGGGTCAAACATAAACCTCATGCCTCTCTCTATAATGGAGAAGCTAGGGATCTTTGAGGTGCAAGCTGCAAGAATCTCACTAGAGATGGCAGACAATTTAAGAAAACAAGCTTATGGACTGGTAGACGATGTTCTGGTCAAGGTTGAAGACCATTACATCCCTGCTAATTTCATAGTCCTAGAGATTGGGAAGTGCATTGATGAATCTATCATCCTTGGCAGACCCTTCCTAGCCACAGCAAAGGCTGTGATTGATGTTGACAGAGGAGAATTGATCATTCAAGTGAATGAAGAATCCTTTGTGTTTAAGGCTCAAGGATATCCCTCTGTTACCATGGAGAGGAAGCATAAAGAGCTTCTCTCAAAACAGAGTCAAGCAGAGCCCCTACAATCAAACTCTAAGTATGGTGTTGGGAAGCCACAACCAACTTCTAAGTTTGGTGTTGAACCCCCACATTCAAACTCTAAGTTTGGTGTTAGGAGGTTCCAACATTGCTTTGAACATCTGTGAGGCTCCATGAGAGCCCACTGTCAAGCTACTGACATTAAAGAAGCGCTTGTTGGGAGGCAACCCAATGTTATACTTATCTAATTTCCTTTGTTATTTTATGTTTTCTGTAGGTTGATGATCATGGAAAGTCACAAAATCAATTGAAAAAGCAAAAACAGAATGAAAAATAGAAAGAAAAATAGCACACCCTGGAGGAAAATCTTGCTGGCGTTTAAACGCCAGTAAGGGCAGTAATTGGGTGTTTAACACCCAGTATGGCACCATTCTGGGCGTTTAACGCCAGAAAGGGGCACCAGACTGGCGTTTAACGCCAGGATTGGCAGAAAGAGCAATTTTGCTCGCCACTTGGTGCAGGGATGAATTATCCTTGACACCTCAGGATCTGTGGACCCCACAGGATCCCCACCTACCCCACCTCTCTCTCTCTTCTTCTTCTCCATTCACCAATCCTACCATTCTCTTCACCACTCACATCCATCCTTCATAAAACCCCACTGATGAGCGGATAATTTATACGCTTTTTGGCATTGTTTTTAGGTAGTTTTTAGTAAGTTCAAGCTACTTTTAGGGATGTTTTCATTAGTTTTTATGTTAAATTCACATTTCTGGACTTTACTATGAGTTTGTGTTTTTTTCTGTAATTTTAGGTAATTTCTGGCTGAAATTGAGGGACTTGAGCAAAACTCGGAAAAAGGCTGACAAAAGGACTGCTGATGCTGTTGGAATCTGACCTCCCTGCACTCAAAATGGATTTTTTGGAGCTACAAAACTCCAAATGGCGCGCTCTCAATGGCGTTAAAAGGTAGACATCTAGAGCTTTCCAGGAATATATAATAGTCCATACTTTATTCGGGAATTGACGACGTAACGTGGCACTCAACGCCAAGTACATGCTGCTGTCTGGAGTCAAACGCCAGAAACACGTCACGACCCGGAGTTGAACGCCAGAAACACGCTATAACTCAGCGTTCAACTCCAATAAAAGCCTCAGCTCGTGAATAGATCAAGCTCAGCCCAAACACACACCAAGTGGGCCCCGAAAGTGGATTTATGCATCAATTACTTACTCATGTAAACTCTAGTAGCTAGTTTAGTATAAATAAGACTTTTTACTAGTGTATTAGTCGTCTTTTGACCACATTTCATATTTGGTCTCAGTTTTATTTTATTCTTCATCTTAGAGGGCCATTGATCATGTTTTGGGGGGCTGGCCATTCGGCCATGCCTGAACCTTTCACTTATGTATTTTCAACGGTGGAGTTTCTACACACCATAGATTAAGGGTGTGGAGCTCTACTGTACCTCAAGTTTCAATACAATTACTATTATTTTCTATTCAATTCTCCTTTATTCCTATTCTAAGATATTTGTTGCACTTCAACTTGATGAATGTGATGATCCGTGACACTCATCATCATTCTCACCTATGAACGCGCGTGACTGACAACCACTTCCGTTCTACCTTAGGCCGGGCGCATATCTCTTAGATTCCCCAACAGAATCTTCGTGGTATAAGCTAGACAGATGGCGGCATTCATGGGAATCCGGAAAGTCTAACCTTGTCTGTGGTATTCCGAGTAGGATTCTGAGAATCCGAAAATTCTAACCTTGTCTGTGGTATTCCGAGTAGGATTTTGGGATTGAATGACTGTGACGAGCTTCAAACTCCTGAAGGCTGAGCGTTAGTGACAGACGCAAAAGAATCAAGGGATTCTATTCCAACCTGATTGAGAACCGACAGATGATTAGCCGTGCTGTGACAGAGCATTTGGACCATTTTCACTGAGAGGATGGGATGTAGCCATCGACAAGGGTGATGCCTCCAGACGATTAGCCATGCAGTGACAGCGCATAGGACCATTTTCCCGAGAGGATGAAAAGTAGCCATTGACGACGGTGATGCCTTACATACAGCTTGCCATGGAAAGGAGTAAGAAGGATTGGATGAATGTAATAAGAAAGTAGAAATACAAGAGGAGCACAGCATCCCCATACACCTATCTGAAATTTCCACTATTGATTTACATAAGTATTTCTATCCCTTTTATTTTATTTATCTTTATTTATCCAATCTAATCACATTTGACTTTATGAGTCCACTTAATTGGGATTTACAAGGTGACCATAGCTTGCTTCATAGCAACAATCTCTGTGGGATCGACCCTTACTCACGTAAGGTATTACTTGGATGACCCAGTACACTTGCTGGTTAAGTTGAACGGAGTTGTGTCCACACATAGCCAATAGCCATTAAATAAATCTCATGCAAATACAAAGAGGGTCACAGTTTCGTCCACCACCCACCTACCCTACCATTCAAATTCAAACCACTTTCCCTCCCAAACCCACCCATAATGGCCGAACCATACACCCCCTCTCCACTCCTATATAAACCCATCCTCACTCATTCATTTTCACACAACCTACACACTACTTCTCCCCCTTAGCCGAATATCAAAGCCACCTCCATCTCCTCTATTTCTTCTTCTTCTACTCTCTTCTTTCTTCTTTTGCTCGAGGACGAGCAAACCTTCTAAGTTTGGTGTGGTAAAAGCATTGCTTTTTGTTTTTCCATAACCATTTATGGCATCTAAGGCCGGAGAAACCTCTAGAAAGAGGAAAGGGAAGGCAAAAGCTTCCACCTCCAAGTCATGGGAGATGGAGAGATTCATCTCAAGGGTGCATCAAGACCACTTCTATGAAGTTGTGGCCATGAAGAATGTGATCCCCGAGGTCCCTTTCAAACTCAAAAAGATTGAATATCCAGAGATCCGACATGAGATTCAAAGAAGAGGTTGGGAAGTTCTTACCAACCCCATTCAACAAGTCGGAATCTTAATGGTTCAAGAGTTCTATGCCAATGCATGGATCACCAAAAACCATGATCAAAGTGTTAACCCGGACCCAAAGAATTGGCTTACAATGGTTCGGGGGAAATGCTTAGATTTTAGTCCGGAAAATATAAGGTTGGCATTCAACTTGCCCATGATGCAAGGAGATGAACACCCCTACACTAGAAGGGTCAACTTTGATCAAAGGTTGGACCAAGTCCTCATAGACATTTGTGAAGAGGGCGCTCAACGGAAGAGAGATTCAAGAGGGAAGCCGGTTCAACTGAGAAGGCATGACCTCAAGCCCGTGGCTAGGGGATGGTTGGATTTTATCCAACGCTCAATCATTCCCACTAGCAACCGGTCTGAAGTTACTATAGACCGGGCTATCATGATTCATAGCATCATGATTAGAGAAGAAGTAGAAGTTCATGAGGTTATAGCCCAAGAACTTTATAAGGTGGCGGACAAGTCCTCTACCTTGGCAAGGTTAGTGATGAGCGGATAATTTGTACGCTTTTTGGCATTGTTTTTAGTATGTTTTTAGTAGTTTTAGTTGAGTTCTTAGTATATTTTTATTAGTTTTTAGTTAAAATTCACTTTTCTGGACTTTACTATGAGTTTGTGTGTTTTTCTGTGATTTCAGGTATTTTTTGGCTGAAATTGAGGGACCTGAGCAAAAATCTGATTCAGAGACTGAAAAGGACTGCAGATGCTGTTGGATTCTGACCTCCCTGCACTCGAAGTGGATTTTCTGGAGCTACAGAAGCCCAATTTGCGCGCTCTCAACGGCGTTGGAAAGTAGACATCCTGGGCTTTCCAGCAATATATGATAGTCCATACTTTGCCCAAGATTTGATGGCCCAAACCGGCGTTCAAAGTCACCCTCAGAATTCCCAGCGTTAAACGCCGGAACTGGCACCAAAATGGGAGTTAAACGCCCAAACTGGCATAAAAGCTGGCGTTTAACTCCAAGAAGAGTCTCTGCACGAAAATGCTTCATTGCTCAGCCCAAGCACACACCAAGTGGGCCCGGAAGTGGATTTTTATGTCATTTACTCATCTTTGTACACCTTAGGCTACTAGTTTTCTATAAGTAGGACCTTTTGCTATTGTATTTACATCTTCTGATCTTTGGAACCTTTTTCTTTAGATCTTTTGATCACTTTGGGAGGCTGGCCATTCGGCCATGCCTAGACCTTGTTCTTATGTATTTTCAACGGTGGAGTTTCTACACACCATAGATTAAGGTGTGGAGCTCTGCTGTACCTCGAGTATTAATGCAATTACTATTGTTCTTCTATTCAATTCCGCTTGTTCTTTGTCCAAGATATCACTTGTTCTTCAACTTGATGAATGTGATGATCCGTGACACTCATCATCATTCTCACCTATGAACGTGTGACTGACAACCACCTCCGTTCTACCTTAGATTGGGTGAATATCTTTTGGATTCCTGATACACGATGCATGGTTGATCGCCTGACAACCGAGTGCTCGCCTGACAACCGAGCCAGCCATTCCGTGAGATCAGAGTCTTCGTGGTATAGGCAAGAATTGATGGCGGCATTCAAGAGAATCCGGAAGGTCTAACCTTGTCTGTGGCATTCTGAGTAGGATTCAATGATTGAATGACTGTGACGTGCTTCAAACTCCTAGCAGGCGGGGCGTTAGTGACAGACGCAAAAGAATCACTGGATTCT
This sequence comes from Arachis stenosperma, assembly GCF_014773155.1. Taxonomy (NCBI): domain Eukaryota; kingdom Viridiplantae; phylum Streptophyta; class Magnoliopsida; order Fabales; family Fabaceae; genus Arachis; species Arachis stenosperma. The sequence goes on from NC_080379.1 coordinate 21,271,853, forward strand.
ATTCCGGCCTGACCGAGAACCGACAGATGGATAGCTGTGCCATGACAGGGTGCGTTGAATATTTCCACTGAGAGGATGGGAGGTAGCCACTGACAACGGTGAAACCCTTGCATAAGCTTGCCATGGAAAGGAGTAAGAAGGATTGGATGAAGACAGTAGGAAAGCAGAGAGACGGAAGGGAAAGCATCTTCATACGCTTATCTGAAGCTCTCACCAATGATATACATAAGTATCTCTATCTTTATCTCTATGTTTTATTCATCATCTATACCCATTTGAGTCTACCTGACTAAGATTTACAAGGTGACCATAGCTTGCTTCATACCAATAATCTCCGTGGGATCGACCCTTACTCGCGTAAGGTTTATTACTTGGACGACCCAGTGCACTTGCTGGTTAGTTGTGCAAAGTTGTGTTTATGCCATGGTATTGAGCACCAAGTCTTTGGGGCCATTACTAGGGATTATATGAGTTGTGAAAAGTAGTGATCACAATTTCGCACACCAAGTTTTTGGCGCCGTTGCCGGAGATTGTTTCGTGTATGGACAACTGACGGTTCATCTTGTTGCTTAGATTAGGTATTTTTCAGAGTTCTTAAGAATGAATTCTAGAGTTTCAAGATGATCTGTTGAAGTCTGGCTGGCTGTGAAGCCATGTCTAATCTTATTGGACCGAGGTTTCAACTGATCATCACAAGAGCTTGTTGATCTCTATCAATCTTGCTATTGGAGCAATGATCTGCTAAGGCTTGGCTGGCCATTGGCCATGTCTAGTGTTTTGGACCGGAGCTTTCTTTGAAAGCTTGGCTGGCTGTGAAGCCATGTCTAATTCCTGGACCGGAGTCTTAGACTAGCATTGCAATGATTCTTGGAATCCAAACTGAGAATTCTGAAACCTTCATTTTCTATTCCCATATAATTTTTGAAAAAGCACAAAAAAATTTCAAAATCATAAAAACCAAAAATATTTTATGTTTCTTGTTTGAGTCTAGTGTCTAATTTTAAGTTTGGTGTCTTGCATGCATTGTTTATTTGATCTTGGTTCTATTTTCAAGTCAATAAGTACAGGGAACTGAAGATTCAGAACATGCAGCAGAGGAATTACACAGAAAAAGCTGGGCGTTCAAAACGCCCAGTGAAGAAGGACAGACTGGCGTTTAAACGCCAGCCAGGGTACCTGGTTGGGCGTTTAACGCCCAAAAAGGTAGTGCATTGGGCGTTAAACGCCAGAATGTGCACCATTCTGGGCGTTTAACGCCAGGATGGCACAAGGGGGAGGATTTTGTTTTCAAATCAATTTTTTTTCAAGTTTTCAAAGTTTTTCAAAATCAAATCTTTTTCAAATCAAATCTTTTCAATCAAATCTTTTTCAAAATCAATTTCTTTCCTTTTTCAAAGATACTTACTAACAATTAATGATTTGATTGAACATTTCAAGTATGTTGCCTTTTCTGTGGAGGAAGGTTTAATGTTTGAATCATATCTTTTCTTGTTAGGCAAGTCATTAATTTTTTAAAATCAAATCTTTTTAAAATTGTTTTCAAATCATATCTTTTCAATCATATCTTTTTAAAAGCATAACTTTTCAATCAAATCTTTTTAATCACATTTTTTTTAAAATAGTTTTCAATCATATCTTTTTGATTTCTAATTTCAAAATCTTTTTCAAAAATCACTTGATTTCTTTCCCACTTTTAGTTTTCGAAAATTATCAATCAATTTTTCAAAATGTTCTTAAAATCTTTTTAACTTAATTTTCGAAAAATCTCTTCCCCTCTTCTCACATCCTTCTATTTATGGAGTATCACTCCTCCTCAATGCACAATTCGAACTCTGTCTCACTGAGTTCGAATTCTTCTACCTCTTTCTTCTATTTTTCTTTTCCTCTGACACCTCAAGGAATCTCTATACTGTGACATAGAGGATTCTATATTTTCTTGTTCTCTTCTCTTTCATATGAGCAGGAGCAGAGACAAAGGCATTCTTGTTGAAGCTGACCCTTACCCTGAAAGGACCTTGAAGCGAAAGCTAAGAGAAGCTAAGGCACAACTCTCTGTAGAGGACCTAACAGAAATCTTCAAACAAGAAGAACCCATGGCAGCCGAAAATAACAACAATGCAAGGAAGGTGCTGGGTGACTTTACTGCACCTACTCCCAACTTCTATGGGAGAAGCATCTCTATCCCTGCCATTGGAGCAAACAACTTTGAGCTTAAGCCTCAATTAGTTTCTCTAATGCAACAGAATTGCAAGTTCCATGGACTTCCATTGGAAGATCCTCATCAGTTCTTAGCTGAATTCTTGCAAATCTGTGACACTGTCAAGACTAACGGGGTTGACCCTGAAGTCTACAGACTTATGCTATTCCCTTTTGCTGTAAGAGACAGAGCTAGGATATGGTTGGACTCACAACCTAAAGAAAGCCTGGACTCATGGGAAAAGCTAGTCAATGCCTTCTTGGCAAAGTTCTTTCCACCTCAAAAATTGAGTAAGCTTAGAGTGGAAGTCCAAACCTTCAGACAGAAGGATGGAGAATCCCTCTATGAAGCTTGGGAAAGATACAAACAATTGATCAGAAAATGTCCTTCTGACATGCTTTCTGAATGGAGCATCATAGGCATTTTCTATGATGGTCTGTCTGAACTATCCAAGATGTCTTTGGATAGCTCTGCTGGAGGATCTCTTCATCTGAAGAAGACGCCTACAGAAGCTCAAGAGCTAATTCAAATGGTTGCAAATAACCAATTCATGTACACTTCTGAAAGGAATCCTGTGAACAATGGGACGAGTCAGAAGAAAGGAGTTCTTGAGATTGATACTCTGAATGCCATTCTGGCTCAGAACAAGATATTGACTCAACAAGTCAATTTGATTTCTCAAAGTCTGTCTGGAATGCAAAATGCACCAAGCAGTACTAAGGATGCTTCATCTAAAGAAGAAGCCTATGATCCTGAGAACCCTTCAATGGAAGAGGTGAATTACCTAGGAGAACCCTATGGAAATACCTATAATTCCTCATGGAGAAATCATCCAAATTTCTCATGGAAGGATCAACAGAGACCTCAACAAGGTTTCAACAACAATAATGGTGGAAGAAACAGGTTTAGCAATGGCAAGTCTTTTCCATCATCTTCTCAGCAACAGACAGAGAATTCTAAGCAGAACCCCTCTGACTTAGCAACCATGGTCTCTGATCTAATCAAGACCACTCAAAGTTTTATGACTGAAACAAGGTCCTCCATTAGGAATTTGGAGGCACAAGTGGGACAGCTGAGCAAGAAAGTTACTGAACTCCCTCCAAGTACTCTTCCAAGCAACACAGAAGAAAATCCAAAAGGAGAGTGCAAGGCCATCAACATGGCCGAATTTGGAGAGGAAGGAGAGGAAGTGAACGCCACTGAGGAAGACCTCAGTGGGTGTGCACTGACCTCCACTAAGTTCCCCAATGAGGAACCATTGGAATCTGAGGCTCAAAATGAGACCATAGAGATTCCATTGGACTTACTTCTGCCCTTCATGAGCTCTGATGAGTATTCTTCCTCTGAAGAGGATGAGTATGTCACTGAAGAGCAAGTTGCTAAATACCTTGGAGCAATCATGAAGCTAAATGACAAGTTATTTGGAAATGAGACTTGGGAGGATGAACCCCCTTTGCTCACCAAAGAACTGGATGACTTGTCTAGGCAGAAATTACCTCAAAAGAGACAAGATCCTGGGAAGTTTTCAATACCTTGTACCATAGGCACCATGACCTTCAAGAAGGCTCTGTGTGACTTAGGGTCAAGTGTAAACCTCATGCCTCTCTCTGTAATGGAGAAGCTAAGGATCTTTGAGGTGCAAGCTGCAAGAATCTCATTAGAGATGGCAGACAACTCAAGAAAACAAGCTCATGGACTTGTAGAGGATGTTTTGGTGAAGATTGAAGACCACTACATCCCTGCTGATTTCATAGTCCTAGAGACTGGGAAGTGCATGGATGAAACCATCATCCTTGGCAGACCCTTCCTAGCCACAGCAAAGGCTGTAATTGATGTTGATGGAGGTGAACTGATCATTCAAATGAATGAAGAATCCTTTGTGTTTAAGGCTCAAGGATGTCCCTCTGTCACCATGGAGAGGAAGCATGAAGAGCTTCTCTCAAATCAGAGTCAAACAGAGCCCCCACAGTCAAACTCTAAGTTTGGTGTTGGGAGGCCACAACCAAACTCTAAGTTTGGTGTTGAACCCCCACATTCAAACTCTAAGTTTGGTGTTGGGAGGTTCCAACATTGCTTTGAGAAAATGTGAGGCTCCATGAGAGCCCTCTGTCAAGCTACTGACATTAAAGAAGCGCTTGTTGGGAGGCAACCCAATGTTATATTTTATCTATTTTCTTTTGTTATTTTATTTATTTTGTAGGTTGATGATCATGAGAAGTCACAAAATCAATTTGAAAAAGCAAAAACAGAATGAAAAATAGGAAGAAAAACAGCACACCCTGGAGGAAGAACCTACTGGCGTTTAAACGCCAGTAAGGTTAGCAGGTGGGCGTTTAACGCCCAGTCTGGCACCATTTTGGGCGTTTAACGCCAGAAAGGGGCACCAGACTGCCGTTAAACGCCAGAAAAGGGCAAGAACCTAGCGTTAAACGCCAAAAATGGGCACCAGCCCGGCGTTTAACGCCAGAATTGGCTCAAAACGTGATTTTGAATGCCATTTGGTGCAGGGATGACTTTTCCTTGACACCTCAGGATCTGTGGACCCCACAGGATCCCCACCAACCCCACCTCTCTCTCTCTTCTTCACCCATTCACCAATCACCTCAACACCTCTTCCCCAAAACCCTTCACCTATCAAATCCCATCTTTCTCTTCACCACTCACATCCATCCTTCATAAAACCCCACCTACCTCACCCTTCAAATTCAAACCACTTTCCCTCCCAAACCCACCCACACATAACCGAACCATGAGCCCCCCTCTCCTATATATACCCTTCTTCCCCCCTTCATTTTCACACAACCTAAACACCACCTCTCACCCTCTTTGGCCGAACACAAAGCCACTCCCTTCTTCCTCATTTCTTCTTCTTCTACTCTCTTCTTTCTTCTTTTGCTCGAGGACGAGCAAACCTTTTAAGTTTGGTGTGGTAAAAGCATTGCTTTTTGTTTTTCCATAACCATTTATGGCATCCAAGGCCGGAGAAACCTCTAGAAAGAGAAAAGGGAAGGCAAAAGCTTCCACCTCCGAGTCATGGGAGATGGAGAGATTCATCTCAAGGGTGCATCAAGACCACTTCTATGAGGTTGTGGCCTTGAAGAAGGTGATCCCCGAGGTCCCTTTTTCACTCAAAAAGAGTGAATATCCAGAGATCCGACATGAGATCCGAAGAAGAGGTTGGGAAGTTCTTACCAACCCCATTCAACAAGTCGGAATCTTGATGGTTCAAGAGTTCTATGCCAATGCATGGATCACCAAGAACCATGATCAAAGTGTGAACCCGGATCCAAAGAATTGGCTTACTATGGTTCGGGGGAAATACTTGGATTTCAGTCCGAAAAATATGAGGTTGGCATTCAACTTGCCTATGATGGAAGGAGATGAACATCCTTATACTAGAAGGGTCAACTTTGATCAAAGGTTGGACCAAGTCCTCACTGACATTTGTGAAGAGGGCGCCCAATGGAAGAGAGATTCAAGAGGGAAGCCGGTTCAATTGAGAAGGCATGACCTCAAACCCGTGGCTAGGGGGTGGTTGGAGTTTATCCAACGCTCAATCATTCCCACTAGCAACCGGTCCGAAGTTACTCTAGACCGGGCCATCATGATCCATAGCATCATGATTGGAGAAGAAGTGGAAGTTCATGAGGTTATAGCCCAAGAACTCTATAAGGTGGCGGATAAGTCCTCTACCTTAGCAAGGTTAGCCTTTCCTCATCTCATTTGTCACCTCTGTTATTCAGTAGGAGTTGACATAGAAGGAGACATCCTCATTGATGAGGATAAGCCCATCACTAAGAAAAGGATGGAGCAAACAAGAGACCCCTCTCATCATGAGATCCCTGAGATACCTCAAGGGATGCACTTTCCTCCACAAGACTATTGGGAGCAACTGAACACCTCCCTAGGAGAATTGAGTTCCAACATGGGACAACTAAGGGTGGAGCACCAAGAACACTCCATTCTCCTCCATGAAATTAGAGAAGATCAAAGAATCATGAGAGAAGAGCAACAAAGACAAGGAAGAGACATTGAGGAGCTCAAGCACTCCATAAGACCTTCAAGAGGAAGAACAAGCCGCCATCACTAAGATGGACCCGTTCTTTAAACTCCTTGTTCTTTATTTTCTTGTTTTTCGAATTTTAGTGCTTATATTTATCCATGTTTGTGTCTTATGATCATTAGTGTCTTAGTGTCTATGCCTTAAAGTTATGAATGTCCTATGAATCCATCACCTTTCTTAAATAAACAATGTTCTTAATTGAAAAAGATAAGAATTGCATGAATTTTGAATTTTATAACAGTTTAATTATTTTGATGTGGTGGCAATACTTTTGTTCTCTGAATGTATGCTTAAACAGTGCATATGTCTTTTGAATTTGTGGTTCATGAATGTTGGCTCTTGAAAGAATGATGAAAAAGGAGACATGTTACTGAGGATCTGAAAAATCATAAAAATGATTCTTGAAGCAAGAAAAAGCAGTGAATACAAAAAAAAAAGAGGCGAAAAAAAACGAAAAAGAAAAAGAAAAAGAAAGAAAAAGAAAGAAATAAAGTTGTGATCCAAGGCAAAAAGAGTGTGCTTAAGAACCCTGGACACCTCTAATTGGGGACTCTAGCAAAGCTGAGTCACAATCTGAAAAGGTTCACCCAATTATGTGTCTGTGGCATGTATGTATCCGGTGGTAATACTGGAAGACAGAGTGCTTTGGGCCACGGCCAAGACTCATAAAGTAGTTGTGTTCAAGAATCATCATACTTAACTAGGAGAATCAATGACACTATCTGGATTCTGAGTTCCTAAAGAAGCCAATCATTCTGAATTTCAAAGGATAAAGTGAGATGCCAAAACTGTTCAGAGGCAAAAAGCTAAAAGCCCCGCTCATCTAATTAATACTGATCTTCATAGATTTTTTTGGAGTTCATTGCATATTCTCTTCTTTTTATCTTATTTGATTTTCAGTTGCTTGAGGACAAGCAACAATTTAAGTTTGGTGTTGTGATGAGCGGATAATTTGTACGCTTTTTGGCATTGTTTTTAGTATGTTTTTAGTAGTTTTAGTTGAGTTCTTAGTATATTTTTATTAGTTTTTAGTTAAAATTCACTTTTCTGGACTTTACTATGAGTTTGTGTATTTTTCTGTGATTTCAGGTATTTTCTGGCTGAAATTGAGGGACCTGAGCAAAAATCTGATTCAGAGACTGAAAAGGACTGCAGATGTTGTTGGATTCTGACCTCCCTGCACTCGAAGTGGATTTTCTGGAGCTACAGAAGCCCAATTGGCGCGCACTCAACGGCGTTGGAAAGTAGACATCCTGGGCTTTCCAGCAATATATGATAGTCCATACTTTGCCCAAGATTTGATGGCCCAAACCGGCGTTCAAAGTCACCCTCAGAATTCCCAGCGTTAAACGCCGGAACTGGCACCAAAATGGGAGTTAAACGCCCAAACTGGCATAAAAGCTGGCGTTTAACTCCAAGAAGAGTCTCTGCACGAAAATGCTTCATTGCTCAGCCCAAGCACACACCAAGTGGGCCCGGAAGTGGATTTTTATGTCATTTACTCATCTTTGTACACCTTAGGCTACTAGTTTTCTATAAGTATGACCTTTTGCTATTGTATTTACATCTTCTGATCTTTGGAACCTTTTTCTTTAGATCTTTTGATCACTTTGGGAGGCTGGCCATTCGGCCATGCCTAGACCTTGTTCTTATGTATTTTCAACGGTGGAGTTTCTACACACCATAGATTAAGGTGTGGAGCTCTGCTGTACCTCGAGTATTAATGCAATTACTATTGTTCTTCTATTCAATTCCGCTTGTTCTTTGTCCAAGATATCACTTGTTCTTCAACTTGATAAATGTGATGATCCGTGACACTCATCATCATTCTCACCTATGAACGTGTGACTGACAACCACCTCCGTTCTACCTTAGATTGGGTGAATATCTCTTGGATTCCTGATACACGATGCATGGTTGATCGCCTGACAACCGAGTGCTCGCCTGACAACCGAGCCAGCCATTCCGTGAGATCAGAGTCTTCGTGGTATAGGCAAGAATTGATGGCGGCATTCAAGAGAATCTGGAAGGTCTAACCTTGTCTGTGGTATTCTGAGTAGGATTCAATGATTGAATGACTGTGACGTGCTTCAAACTCCTAGCAGGCGGGGCGTTAGTGACAGACGCAAAAGAATCACTGGATTCTATTCCGGCCTGACCGAGAACCGACAGATGGATAGCCGTGCCGTGACAGGGTGCGTTGAACATTTTCACTGAGAGGATGGGAGGTAGCCACTGACAACGGTGAAACCCTTGCATAAGCTTGCCATGGAAAGGAGTAAGAAGGAATGGATGAAGACAGTAGGAAAGCAGAGAGACGGAAGGGAAAGCATCTTCATACGCTTATCTGAAGCTCTCACCAATGATATACATAAGTATCTCTATCTTTATCTCTATGTTTTATTCATCATCTATACCCATTTGAGTCTACCTGACTAAGATTTACAAGGTGACCATAGCTTGCTTCATACCAACAATCTCCGTGGGATCGACCCTTACTCGCGTAAGGTTTATTACTTGGACGACCCAGTGCACTTGCTGGTTAGTTGTGCAAAGTTGTGTTTATGCCATGGTATTGAGCACCAAGTCTTTGGGGCCATTACTAGGGATTATATGAGTTGTGAAAAGTAGTGATCACAATTTCGCACACCAGTTAGCCTTTCCTCATCTCATTTGTCACCTCTGTTATTCAGTTGGAATTGACATAGAAGGAGACATCCTCATTGATGAGGACAATCCCATCACCAAGAAAAGGATGGAGCAAATAAGAGATCCCACTCATCATGAAATCCCTGAGATGCCTCAAGGGATGCACTTTCTTCCACAAAACTATTGGGAGCAAATCAACACCTCCCTAGGAGAATTGAGTTCCAACATGGGACAACTAAGGGTGGAGCACCAAGAACATTCCATCCTCCTCCATGAAATTAGAGAAGATCAAAGAATCATGAGAGAGGAACAACAAAGGCAAGGAAGAGACATTGAGGAGCTCAAGCACTCCATAAGATCTTCAAGAGGAAGAACAAGCCGCCATCACTAAGGTGGACCCGTTCTTTAATCTCCTTGTTCTTTATTTTTCTGTTTTTTTCGAAAAATCATGCTTATGTTTATCTATGTTTGTGTCTTATAATCATTAGTGTCTTAGTGTCTATGCCTTAAAGTTATGAATGTCCTATGAATCCATCACCTTTCTTAAATGAAAAATGTTCTTAATTGAAAAAGAGAAGAATTGCATGAATTTTAAATTTTATAACAGATTAATTAGTTTGATGTGGTGGTAATACTTTTGGTTTCTGAATGTATGCTTGAACAGTGCATATGTCTTTTGAATTTATTGTTCATGAATGTTGGCTCTTGAAAGAATGATGAAAAAAGGAGACATGTTACTGAGGATTTGAAAAATCATAAAAAATGATTCTTGAAGCAAGAAAAAGCAATGAATACAAAAAAAAGAGAAAAATGAAAAAAAAAAGAGAAAAAGAAAAAGAAAAAAAAAATAAAGTCGTGATCCAAGGCAAAAAACAGTGTGCTTAAGAACCCTGGACACCTCTAATTGGGGACTCTAGCAAAGCTGAGTCACAATCTGAAAAGGTTCACCCAGTTATGTGTCTGTGGCATGTATGTATCCGGTGGTAATACTGGAAGACAGAGTGCTTTGGGCCACGGCCAAGACTCATAAAGTAGCTGTGTTCAAGAATCATCATACTTAACTAGGAGAATCAATAACACTATCTAGATTCTGAGTTCCTATAGAAGCCAATCATTCTTAATTTTAAAGGATAGAGTGAGATGCCAAAACTGTTCAGAGGCAAAAAGCTAAAAGCCCCGCTCATTTAATTAATACTGATCTTCATAGATGTTTTTGGAATTCATTGCATATTCTCTTCTTTTTATCTTATTTGATTTTCAGTTGCTTGGGGACAAGCAACAATTTAAGTTTGGTGTTGTGATGAGCGGATAATTTATACGCTTTTTGGCATTATTTTTAGTATGTTTTTAGTATGTTTTAGTTAGTTTTCATTATATTTTTATTAGTTTTTAGTTAAAATTCACTTTTCTGGACTTTACTATGAGTTTGTGTGTTTTTCTGTGATTTCAGGTATTTTCTGGCTGAAATTGAGGGACCTGAGCAAAAATCTGATTCAGAGGCTGAAAAGGACTGCAGATGCTGTTGGATTCTGACCTCCCTGCACTCGAAGTGGATTTTCTGGAGCTACAGAAATCCAATGGGCGCGTTCTCAATTGCGTTGGAAAGCAGACATCCTGGACTTTCCAGCAATGTATAATAGTTTATACTTTGCCTGAGATTTGATGGCCCAAACAGGCGTTCCAAGTCAGCTCAAGAATTCTGGCGTTAAATGCCAGAACTAGCACAAGAATGGGAGTTAAACGCCCAAACTGGCACAAAAGCTGGCGTTTAACTCCAAGAAAAGTCTCTACACATGAAAGCTTCAATGCTTAGCCCAAACACACACCAAGTGGGCCCGGAAGTGGATTTTTATGTCATTTACTCATCTTTGTAAACCTTAGGCTACTAGTTCACTACAAATAGGACCTTTTGCTATTGTATTTTCATCTATTGATCACTTTACATCTTTTGATCACTTTAGATCTGAGGATCATCTTTGGACGTCTAGTTCTTAGATCATTGGGCGCTGGCCTCACAGCCATGCCTAGACCTTGTTCTTATGTACTTTCAACGGTGGAGTTTCTACACACCAGAGATTAAGGTGTGGAGCTCTGCTGTACCTCGAGTATTAATGCAATTACTACTGTTCTTCTATTCAATTCAGCTCATTCTTGTTCTAAGATATTCATTCGCACCCAAGAACATGATGAATGTGATGATTATGTGACGCTCATCATCGTTCTCTCTTATGAACACGTGCCTGACAACCACTTCCATTCTACAAGCAAACAAGGCTTGAGTGTTTATCTCTTGGATTCCTTAATCAGAATCTTCGTGGTATAAGCTAGAATTGATGGCGGCATTCAAGAGAATCCGGAAGGTCTAAACCTTGTCTGTGGTATTCTGAGTAGGATTCAAGGATTGAATGACTGTGACGAGCTTCAAACTCGCGATTGTGGGGCGTTAGTGACAGACGCAAAAGAATCAATGGATTCTATTCCGACATGATCGAGAACCAACAGCTGAATAGCCGTGCTGTGACAGAGCACGTTGAACATTTTCACTGAGAGGTTGGGAGGTAGCCATTGACAACTGTGAAACCCTACATACAACTTGCCATGGAAAAGAGTAAGAAGGATTGGATGAAGACAGTAGGAAAGCAGAGAGACGGAAGGGACAAAGCATCTCCATACGCTTATCTGGAATTCTCACCAATGAATTACATAAGTATCTCTATCTTTATTTTATGTTTTATTCATAAATCATCCATAACCATTTGAATCTGCCTGACTGAGATTTACAAGATGACCATAGCTTGCTTCATACCAACAATCTCCGTGGGATCGACCCTTACTCGCGTAAGGTTTATTACTTGGACGACCCAGTGCACTTGCTGGTTAGTTGTGCGAAGTTGTGATAAAGAGTTGAGATTGCAATTGAGCGTACCATGTTGATGGCGCCATTGATGATCACAATTTCGTGCACCAGTCGGCAAGGTGAAAACTAATTTCACCACCCAATCACGATGAAAATCAAATTCGTCGTCCGATTTCAACAAAGGTCGGCAAGGTGAAAACCGAATTCACCGCCCCACTTCGACAAAGTCGGCCAAATGAGAACCAAACTCACCGCCCGATTTCTACAAAATTGACAAGATGAAAAAGCAATAAAAACATATTAATGCAAGAAGTTATAAAAAGTAATCCATAGAAAGAGGCCTGACGAGGTCTGAGAAAAAAATGGATTGCTAAAAATAACTTAGGATGGACCGACATGAAGAAGTTGGACCACTCGACATGAAAGCGACAAAAGTTATAAAAAGTAATCCATAGAAAGACGCCTGACGAGGTCTAAGAAAAAATGGATTGCTAAAAATAACTTAGGACAAACCGACATGAAGAAGTCGGACCAATCAACACGAAAGCTACAAAAGTTATAAAAAGTAATCCATAGAAAGAGGCCTGATGAGGTCTGAGTAAAAATGGATTACTAGAAATAACTTAGAAAGCACCGACTAGAAGAAGTCGGACCAGACCAATCAAAGCAACAAAGTTATAAAAAGTAATCCATAGACTCAGAAGACCACTAGAAAGTCAGCCTCTAGAGTCAAAAGCGTTTGATTTTTGCAAAATAAAGTTGCTAACGAAAAGCAACCGAATGTCAAAGAAGTCAACACATGTCATAGTTACAAAAATAAAAGTTTAAAAGCCCACAGACCGGGCTACACAAAATACATCAAAGAAAAGTCATCAAGGGTCCAAGCTCTCCCCAACAGCAGCACCCTGAGCTGTAGAAGGAGGAATGGTCTTCAAAGGAGTCGCATCCACAGTTCCATCATCCAGATTTAAGATCTGGACATCGGGGTCGGACTCAGGGTGGCTGACCTCCGCAGCAGGAATTGAAGAAGTCGGGGCAGAAGAAGCCTTGGCTGACGGCTCAAGGCGAGGACCTTCCTCTTCTTCATCTGAGGCAGGAACTGATGAGCGGATAATTTATATGCTTTTTGGCATTGTTTTTAGTATGCTTTTAGTATGTTTTAGTTAGTTTTTATTATATTTTTATTAGTTTTTATTTAAAATTCACTTTTCTGGACTTTACTATGAGTTTGCGTGTTTTTCTGTGATTTCAAGTATTTTCTGGCTAAAATTGAGGGACCTGAGCAAAAATCTGATTCAGAGGCTGAAAAGGGCTGCAGATGCTGTTGGATTCTGACCTCCCTGCACTCGAAATAGATTTTCTGGAGCTACAGAAATCCAATTGGAACGCTCTCAATTGCGTTGGAAAGTAGACATCTAGGGCTTTCCAGCAATATATAATAGTTTATACTTTTCCCAAGATTTGATGGCCCAAACAGGCGTTCCAAGTCAGCTTCAGAATTCCCGGTGTTAAACGCCGGAATTGGCACAAAAGTGGGAGTTAAACGCCCAAACTGGCAAAAAAGCTGGCGTTTAACTCCAAGAAAAGTCTCTACACATGGAAGCTTCAATGCTCAGCCCAAGCACACACCAAGTGGGGCCCGGAAGTGGATTTTTACGTCATTTACTCATTTCTGTAACCCCTAGGCAACTAGTTCTCTATAAATAGGACCTTTTGTTATTGTATTTGGGGGAATCTTTCAATCTTCGGATCATCTTTTGATCATGTTTTTAAGATTGAACCCTCTTTGGGAGGCTGGCCATTCGGCCATGCCTAGACCTTGTTCTTATGTATTTTCAACGGTAGAGTTTCTACACACCATAGATTAAGGTGTGGAGCTCTACTGTACCTTGAGTATAAATGCAATTACTAGTGTTCTTCTATTCAATTCAGCTTATTCTTGTTCTAAGATATTCATTCGCACCCAAGAACATGATGAATGTGATGATTATGTGACGCTCATCATCATTCTCACTTATGAACGCGTGCCTGACAACCACTTCCGTTCTACATGCAAACAAGGCTTGAATGTTTATCTCTTGGATTCCTTAATCAGAATCTTCGTGGTATAAGCTAGAATCCATTGGCGGCCATTCTTGAGAATCCAGAAGGTCTAAACCTTGTCTGTGGTATTCTGAGTAGGATTCAGGGATTGAATGACTGTGACGAGCTTCAAACTCGCGATTGTGGGGCATTAGTGACAGACGCAAAAGAATCACTGGATTCTATTCCGACATGATCGAGAACCGACAGATGAATAGCCGTGGTGTGACAGAGCACGTTGAACATTTTCACTGAGAGGACGAGACTGTAGCCATTGACAATGGTGATGCCCAACATACAGCTTGCCATGGAAAGGAGTAAGAAGGATTGGATGAAGACAGTAGGAAAGCAGAGAGACGGAAGGGACAAAGCATCTCCATACGCTTATCTGAAATTCTCACCAATGAATTACATAAGTATCTCTATCTTTATTTTATGTTTTATTCATCTTTTAATTATCAATCCTCCATAACCATTTGAATCCGCCTGACTGAGATTTACAAGATGACCATAGCTTGCTTCATACCAACAATCTCCGTGGGATCGACCCTTACTCGCGTAAGGTTTATTACTTGGACGACCCAGTGCACTTGCTGGTTAGTTGTGCGAAGTTGTGATAAAGAGTTGAGATTGCAATTGAGCGTACCATGTTGATGGCGCTGATCACAATTTCGCGCACCAGGAACAATCTTACCATTTTCAACAATGTTGTCCAAACTAAAGAGACTCAGTTCGAGCTCGGGAGCAAGAACTCGGACCTGAGCCTTTAAGTTCTTATAGGCATCATTTACACTACCCACCAGATGGCCTTGGAGCTCAGCATAATCAGCATGAGCAGATTCTTGCCTCTCCCTGGTCTCCATCAGCTTACCATAAGTTTGAACATAAATTTCTTTATGCTTTTGCACCATCTCCTTGGCCAGAGTTGCAGAAGCCACAGTAGAGGTAGCCCGGGCCTTCTCATTCTCTAGATCCAGCTCCAACTTGGCTACCTTAGGTCAAGCTCATCCTTCAGCCCCTTGATCCTATCGAATTCCGACTTAGCCTCATGCATAAAAACCTTCGTCGTTTGGACAGGAGAGTCTTGAATCGTACGGAATAAAGCCGCATCCATATGAGCCATCCGAACACTACTCCTGGAAATGAAATCCAGGTGGTGAAGTATGGACACATCATCCATAGAAAGTCGGCCATAAGGAGCAATTTGATTGTCTACAAACCCTACAGCATCAAAGTCAAGGGCATCCAGATCATAGGGCTCGATAGTCTTTTTCTTCTTGCGAGGAGGACCAACAGCAGAAGGAGAGGTAGTGCTAGAGGTCGGCTGGGGAGGATCGGAAGAGGCCAAGTGAACTTGAGGAGTTGGTATGATGTTCCTCGGCCCAGAAGTATCTGAGGTCGACCTCTTCAGAGTGACCTTGGAAGATCCCTCCCCAGGACCTTTGGCCGAAATGTTCTGAGCCGCAGTCGCCTTCTTGGCCCTCTTAAAGGCCTTCATTGAATCTGAGGTCTTCACCGTCTCTTAAAAAAGAAGCCAGCAAAACCAAGTTACAACTAAGAAGAAAGGATAAACCAACAAAATGAACAAACAAAAGAAAAAACTGAAAAAGAGGTCGACCACTACTCAACTCAGCACGAAGAAGGGAGGGATCCCCAAGAACCTCTTCGTATCAAGATGGGAGGCTCCCCCCAATTCTCCTCCAGCACTCTCACAAAAGCCTGCTCAACCTCACTCAGACTCTCCCAGGAATACTTGACTACTACTACCTTTTCTTGCCATGATAAGGGAAAAATAGGTTCATCATTCTCGCCTAAAAAGAAAGGCCGAGCTCCTTCAACAGCTTGGACCTTGAAAAAATAATTCTTGAAGTCACAGAAGAATTCGTTATACATCGAAAAAAATTTCTTTCCTTGGGTAGCACGGAAAGAAATCCAAGAGGTCTTCTTCTTGGTTACCCCATGTTTAGTCAACACAAAGAGATGAAGAAAAAGTGTTTGAGAAGGATGGATGCCCAATTCTTGACACAAAAGCTGAAAGATCTTTATAAAACCCCATGAATTAGGATGAAGCTGAGAGGGAGCTACATTACAAGACCACATCAAATCAGTTTCAAAGGGGGTAAAAGGGATGGTTATGCTTAATTGACTAAAGAAGTAGTCGTAAGCATAGAAAAATGGCCGATTTCCTGGAATCAGGGTAGAGAAGCAAACCCTCTCCTCGGGGTCCGGGGATACCAACTCATAGTTCTTTTCATCATTCCTATTGTTACAAACTCTATGAAATTTCCTAAGCTTCTCACAATATTCTGGATCAACCATGGAAACACACATAAAGACCATGGAATCCACCCAATCAACCATGCCATCAGGGACTTTGGAAGACATCGCGATAATATTTTTGCGGAAAGACATGGGTCAATTAGTCCTATAGTGAGGAAAAAGAAAAATGGGTTACTAACCGAACAGCTCGGGCAAATAGGGGAACAGCTCGGACAAATACGGAGATAACTTGGGCAATAAAATATCATAAACCAAATACAACAGTAAAAGGGAAACCCCAGGACCCACAGCAAAGTCCAGGGGCACCTTTTGGAGGCAATAACAAAGCAAGGATTTGGAAAAAGAGGGAAATTTTCGCAGTTCAAACCCCAAAAACACAAAAAAAGGATCAAATCCTTCTCTGAAAAACGACGATTCATACAAAATAGCAAGGGAACTATCAACATCAAACATGCCAAAACTATCGACATCAAACATGCCATGTGGAAATCATCAAAGATGCAACCTTTTTCCAATCAAACAGTTCATTATTCCAAAAGCTACAAATAGAAAAAGATCTATGCATGAAGAAAGTCAGGTAAAAGAGACTGAAAAAAAGAAAACCAATTAAAGACAACATCAAAAACGCAGATTAAAATGCAGGAAGATTCAAACTTTCCAACACTAACCCAAGCAAAGTCAAACCTTTTTGGCCCAAACAACACCAGGTAAAAAGAACGGCGTAAAAAGTAAAACAAGAGATAGAAGAAAAACCAACCTACAGTGGAGAGGGAACGGTAACTGGTCAAAGATCGAAGCAACAAATGCCAACAATCGCCTCTGTAAAGCAAGAGAAAGCGCAAAAGTACAGAAACAAAAAGAGCAAGGAGAAAGGGAAAAGTTGCAGTAAGCAATGAAAAGAGAAACCGAAAAAGAGGGGGCTTTGAAATTCAAATGGAGATACGAAGAGGGAAACAAAGGAAAATGGCGAGGAATTAATAAGTCTTTAGATCCTTCGCACATTTCCAAGAAAAGCAATAACGTGCACCGTAATTAAAATAGGAAACGTTCCGCATTCAAGTCACCAACAGGAGTTCTATGTCGAGATCAACAAAGAGTGCTCCAGCTCGGCTTCTCCAAAAGGATCGAAGTCTAAAAAGACTCGATCTCAAGAGGAAAGACCGCGCTCAAGCAGGGGCACTGTTCATGCCCTGGGTCGAGCTGAACGACCTGGGCTGATTGAAGACAAACCAACCGACCTCTTTAGGTCAGGATTCCCCGACCTCTTCATAAATAGTTCGGCCAAATCGCTAGAGGAGCCCAAAGCAGGTCCAAACGAAGGAACACAGCCCAAATCTAAAGGCGTCAAAGTCTAGAAAGATAAGGCGGTTCCCCTAAAAGATAAGATAATATAAAGATAACTAACTTATCGTCAAGGTCACTCCATACTATTATAAATACACTGGAGCACCCAGGTATAACTCATACTCTAATTCTATTAAAAACTTGCCTAAAGCACGTGCTAACTTAAGCATTGGAGTCTCTTGCAGGTACCACCACCCTCCGGTGACGAAGGATCAGCAGCACCACCAAGTCCAACAACTCAGACACGACAGCTCCGGCCACCACCGCAGATCTTGTCCAAGATCGACCTATAGTTTCAGGTAACCCTCGGAATACAACTCACTAAACTCTGGTTTTCTCTCCTTGGCTTCTGAATGAATAGCAAACCTTTTTTATCTCCTTGCATGTTGCTTGGTTGCTCTTCCTAGGTCAACTTCTTGAACAGTGTGCTTCACCAACCCAGCCGTTCACTTTCTTCCATTTTTACTCAAATTAGGGACTTTGCTTCTGACCTCCCTTGTTGACCGAAAATCCCAAGAAAGTAGAAAATAGATATCCACACAAGTGAACCCAGATTTTGGCCATTGAGAAACTACTTGGTCCCCAAGATTTATTTGTAACCATAGATACACAACAGTGAAGAACAGAAATCCTCTTTTCAATATAACCCAAAATAGAGTGGCAGAGAGTTGAAGATGAAGAGAGAAAAATGAGATGCATGTAGAAGAAAATGAAATAACCTTTAGCTTCTGACCTGGCTTGATGTGGTTTGAAATAGTTGATTAGACTTCTGCCTTTCAAGCTTAATCTTTCTCTTTCTTCTTCTTTTGTGATTAGCTTAGGGAAGAAGCTCTCTCTCTTTCTTCTGTGATTTGACTGAGACAGAGGAAAAATGAACGTTGCTTTGGAAGTAAGATGGAGGGATTTGCTGAAATCAAATCGGGCTTGGATCGGGTTCTACTCAAGTTCAGCCCGCTTTGTTTCTTTTGGGCTTTGCTTGATTTACCAGCCCACCAGCCTTGTTATTTTATTTTCATTCCAATTGGGCTGCTAAACTAAGTTTTGGCCTGTAATATTTAATAAATAATTAGCAACATACAATTATTAATACTCAACACTAATTATTTATTTTGCCAAAAAATAGTGTTTGTCATCACTAATTAATTTAGTTAATTTCTTAACTCAACAATCTCCCCCTTGATGACAAACATAATTGAAACAATGATCAAAAAGAAATGAATTTGAGTAAGGTTTAGGAACTCCCTTTGATTTTTGTCATTTGCTTTTATGTCGCCCCCCCCCCCTTTCCTTTTCAAGAGTAACTCCCCCTGGATTTATGCTCTTCTCTTCTTTCCTGTTTACATATACTTATTTGGAACCAAATATATGCTATATACTAACCAAAGATGCAGCAAACAGTGATAGTTTTAATATTTCATGACAGATCATGCTTTAGCCAAAACAGAGCATTAAAACATTAGGGACAAGGTCAAAACAGCAACATATCATAAAATAATTTTTCAATCTCATCCCAAAGACTCACAGCAGTAGCAATCAACAAAATCAAAAGAAATCATCAGAAATCAGTAGTAGCAATTAAAATTTACCCTAAGAATTCAAATTCACATTTTCATTTCAGGCTACTATGCTACTATGCTATTACTCCCCCTTTTATCATCAAAGGTGGAACATAGGCAAGATCAAACAAAAATAGCACCTTAAATCCTGCAAGAAGGTGTTAGAGGACAATTCAAATATCAGATAATTTAAAATAAGTGCAGCAGTAGTTAGAATATTATAGTCATCCAAGACAACAACAAAAAAAAGTTCAAAAGTAGCAAAGAAAACAGTTTTCATGAGACAAAAAGAAAGCAGACAGAAGTAGTTTCATGAGACAATTCTAGGTATCAGAACCATTTCCTTCCAAATTAGCTTCCTCATCAGCATCAGTGGTAGGATCTTCATCTTGTTGAAGACTATCAATGAACTTCATGAATACAGCCACTCTATCTCTTGATTTTCGGAGGAAGTTCTCATGCTTGCTTGCTAACTTCCTTTGTTCCTTACTCATTGCAATCATATGATTTGGTTGGGAGACAAACTCCTGGATTACATCCTTAACAACATTGAGCAGAGCAGATTTTTGTCCAGGGGAGATGGAAGTGCCCTCGGTGGAAGGAGCAGGAGATTCCTCAGGAACAAAGTCAGCATCTTCATCATCTAGCACAACCCTTTTAGTGCGAGTAAGTCCCTTATGCTGTTTTACTGAACCACCTCCCTTTAGCTAAGAGTGTCTATTCTCATATGACTCATTGGACAAATCAACACCAAAATGTTCAAAAATGCAAGTTAAGAACATTCCATAAGAAAGGGCTTTATCTTTCTCACTTCTAACAGAATCAAACATGTATCTAACCATCAAGTAGGCAAAAGAAATTTCTGTTTTAGTGAGCAGGGCATATAAAATAAGAGTGTCAGTGTAAGAAACCCTTTGATATGAATCACTTTGAGGAAGTATGATGTGGTTGACAATTCGGTGTAATTGAGCACGTTCATATCCTAAGGCTTTGTGAGTGGGTGTAATGCCATCAATCAAGGAAACATGTTCACAGATATGAGCCAAAGCATCATTATAAGAAATACCAACTCCTTCATCCCACTTGACAAAAGTGTAAGAACAAGGTCCAACATCAGTATACTTCAAAGACTCACTAATTGTTTCATCATTTAAAATAATGTCTCTGCCCTTAACATAAGAGTGAACACTGCCCTCATGATAAGTCATGTTAGCATAAAATTCTTTGACCAAACGAGGGTAAACAGGCTTTTTGATGGAAAAGAGATTATGCCAGTCCAGAAATTCCAAATTTTCAACAAAAGGAAAACATTTTCTTTTCAAAGTTGGAAAATCAGCAAGAAAAGAGGGACACAGGATACGGTACTTAATAACTCCATCATAAAAGTCATTATTCATGGCAGATTTGAATCTATAAGGGTTATAGTTCGAATGAGAGGTCAAGAAGTGAGATTTGTGATCAAAAGGGCCAACGTCTGGTTCTTTAACAGTTTTAAGAGGAACTCGAGTTTTACCTCTTTAAGAGCGTAATGGAACAGACCTCGACTTGGGTTGAGGGGGCTCAGAGGCAGGTTCAGGTGCTGCTGATCTTTTCCCTTTTGAGGAACTCAGCTTCGATGACCCAGGCCTTGAAGGAGGTTTCTTTGGAGGAGGCGTTGGCTTGGCTGAAGATGGAACCCAATATGGGTTTTTAGTGCGTGCCATTGGATCACACAGAGGAGGTGAGGTAGGAGGAGAGGGAGATGGAGTGAAGGTTCGGTCTTGGGAGCGAGTTGAAGGTTTCGTAGGAAGCTTGTAAACTTTCTCACAAGGAGGCTTTTTAGCAAGAACTTTCTTCCTCATTTGGTTAGTTTCAGGCTTTTGATGGAAGAGAAGCAGTAAAGATAATGGAGGAAACTGAGGAGTTGAGGAGAAATTAATGGAGGGAAGAGAGGGAGTGTTGGTAACTGTACCCAAAAGAAGTTTCTCATAAACCATGCAACTGCATCACCTTTTGATATGACTTGAAAAGACACGACCTCATAAACTATTTGATTTTAAAATAAAACAGGAAATTAATTTTAAATTTTGAAAACCTTTTCGAACAAAAAATTGAATCAACCTGAAAGCCTTTTTGGACAAAAAAACTGAAATACACACGCTAACCAAAAATATATATCAACCAAAATGTAACATTCATATTGGGTGCAGAGATGGTTAGATTTAAGGAAACACATTGAACCACTCTAGATCTGATTTTTGAGGTTGGCCCAGATCAATTTTCACTTGCAACAAGCCCAGAACACGCTGATTGAAGGGTACGTTCTTCACATGCCCAGAATTGTCTCATACCTGTTTATGAGACAAAAACTCCAACAAACACATCAGCAACTTTCAAACAAAGAATCATAACTTAAAATTCCCAGACTAGTCCTAAGCATGCAGAATCTATCCTCAGGCTGTGGTTTAGTGAAAATGTCTGCCAATTGCTCTTCAGATTTAACAAATTGAATGCTAATATCCCCTTTTTGAACATGTTCTATTATAGAATGAAATTTCACTTCAATATGTTTAGTCCTAGAGTGTAAAACTTGATTTTTAGAAATACTAATGGCACTCATATTATCACACAACAAGGAAATATTTTCAGCATTTAACTTGTAATCAGCAAGCTGTGTTTTTAACCACATAAGATGAAAATAACATGAAGAAGCAACTATATACTCAGCCTTTGTAGTGGATAAAGCCACTGTTGGCTGCTTCTTACTTGACCAAACATTCAAGGACTTTCCAAGGAAGCAACATAAGCCTGAAGTGCTCCTTCTATCAACGCTATCACCGGCAAAATCTGCATCACAATAACCAACTGTAGAAAAATCATCAATCTTGGGATACCAAAGACCAAAGTTAGATGTGTCATGAACATATCTAATGATCCTCTTAACTGCAGAAAGATGAGACTCTTTAGGTTTAGATTGGAATCTTGAACACATTCCAATACTTTGCACAATATCGGGTCTAGAGGAAGTTAAGTATATAAGAGAGCCAATCATTCCTCTTTACCTGGTCTCATCTAAATCTTTCTCAGTTTCTCCCTTATCTAATTTTGAACTAGGGTGCATGGGAGTTTCCATGGGTTTGGCATTTTCCATACCAAATTTCTTAACTAGTTCCTTGGCATATGATGAGCGGATAATTTATACACTTTTTGGCACTGTTTTTAGTGTGTTTTTAGTACAATTTAGTTAGTTTTTAGTATGTTTTTATTAGTTTTTATTTAAAATTCACTTTTCTGGACTTTACTATGAGTTTGTGTGTTGTTCTGTGATTTTAGGTATTTTCTGACTGAAATTGACGGATATGAGCAAAAATCTGATTCAGAGGCTGAAAAAGGACTGCAGATGTTGTTGGATTCTGACCTCCCTGCACTCGAAGTGGATTTTCTGGAGCTACAGAAGCCCAATTGGCAAACTCTTAATTGCGTTGGAAAGTAGACATCCTGGGATTTCCAGAAATATATAATAGTCTATACTTTGCCCGAGAATTGTTGGCCCAAAACGGCAGTTCAAATCAGCTTCAGAATTTCTGGCGTTTAACGCCGGAACTGGCACAAAAGTTGGAGTTAAACGTCCAAACTGGCACAAAAGCTGGCGTTTAACTCCAGAAAAAGTCTCTACTCATGAAAGCTTCAATGCTCAGCCCAAGCACACACCAAGTGGACCCCAGAAGTGGATTTTTATGTCATTTACTCATTCTTGTAAACTCTAGGTCACTAGTTCACTATAAATAGGACCTTTTTCTATTGTATCTTTACCTCATGACACAATACACGTTTCATATTGTATCTTCTACGGCATGAGTCTCTAAACCCCATGGTTGGGGGTGCGGAGCTCTGCTGTGTCCTGATGGATTAATACAATTACTACTGTTTCTCATTTAATCATGCTTGTTTCTATTCTAAGATATCACTTGTTCCTCAACTAGATGAATGTGATGATCCGTGACACTCATCATTCTCACCTATGAACGTGTGCCTGACAACCACCTCTGTTCTACCTTAGATTGAGTAGATATCTCTTGGATTCCACCTACGTAAGGTATTACTTGGACGACCCAGTGCACTTGCTGGTTAGTTGTGCGGAATTGCAAAAGTGTGATTGTGATTTCGTGCACCAAGTTTTTGGCGTCGTTGCCGGGGATTGTTCGAGTTTGGACAACTGACGGCTTATCTTGTTGCTTAGATTAGGAATATTTTATTTTTGTTGGTTTAGAGCCTTTTATTTGAGTTTAGTTTCATATTTTAAGTTTGGTGTCAATTGCATGCTTTTACTTTCTTTTAATTTTTCGAATTTGCATAGTCTTAGTTGTTTCTTTACCTTTAAAAATTCTAAGTTTGGTGTCTTCTTTGTGTTTTCCTTTAAATTTTAAAAAATTTGTGTTTGATTTTCTAAAAATTTTAAATTTGGTGTCATTTTGTTGTTTTTCTCTTTCCTCATTTCAAAAATCAAATCTTTTTCAAAATAATTTTCAATCATATCTTTTTAATTAATTAATTAATTTAGTTTTCAATTTGCTTTGATTTTATTCTCTTTTGGTTTTTGAATTTTATTTTATTTTCCATTTATTTTATTTTCCTATTTTCGGTTACTTTTAATAAAAATAATAATAATAATAATAAAATAAAATAATATCCACATCATCTCCCTTTCTCCATCATGGACCTAAGTGGAATTGAGCAGTCCAGAAGGACTCTGGGGTCATATGCTAACCCCATTACAGCTGCATATGGGAGTAGCATCTGTATACCTCCCATTAAAGCAAGCAGCTTTGAGCTAAATCCTCAACTCATTATCATGGTGCAGCAAAATTGCCAGTATTCCAGTCTTCCACAGGAAGAACCTACTGAGTTTCTGGCACAGTTCTTACAAATTGCTGACACAGTACGTGATAAAGAAGTGGATCAGGATGTCTACAAATTGTTACTGTTTCCATTTGCTGTAAAAGATCAAGCTAAGAGGTGGTTGAATAACCAACCCACAGCAAGCATAAAAACATGGAGACAGTTATCAAACAAATTCCTGAATCAATTTTACCCTCCAAAAAGGATGACACAGCTAAGGCTGGACATCCAAGGCTTTAAACAAGAGGATAATGAATCCCTTTATAATGCCTGGGAGAGGTATAGAGGTATGCTAAGGAAATGCCCCTCTGAAATGTTTTCAGAGTGGGTACAGTTAGACATCTTCTACTATGGGCTTACAGAAAAAGCTCAGATGTCTTTAGACCACTCAGCTGGTGGATCTATACACATAAGGAAGACGATTGAAGAGGCTCAAGAGCTCATAGATACGGTTGCTAGAAATCAACATCTATACTCAAGCAGTGAGTCTTCTATAAAAGAAGAAGCTATGGCAGTAACTACTGATCCTAATCCTCAAGAACATATTGTTGAATTTAATCAACAATTTCTCCTGATGACAAAACAATTAGCAGAGTTTAAAGAGATGCTCCAAGAAACTAAAAATGCTAACCAGAATATGGAAGCACAATTGAATCAGACAAGACAGCAGCTATCTAAACAGATAATGGAAGAATGCCAAGCTGTTAAATTGAGGAGTGGGAAGACATTGAATGTATCAATTCAAAGCAGTAGAAAGCCAAGAAAGGAACAACTAGCAGAGGATAACCAAACCACTACCCAAAATCCCTCTGAGGACAGTAAGAGCCCAGAGAGGAGTACATCTGGCGTTCAAACGCCAGAAGAGGAGGAAAAGCTGGCGTTAAACGCCCATTCCTTGCTCAGTTCTGGCGTTCAAACGCCAGAAAAGGGTGGAAAGCTGGCGTTAAATGCCCATCCTACACCCAGTCCTGGCGTTCAAACGCCAATGAGGAATCAGACACCTGAGAGTGCTGATAATAACCCCTCTAAGAAGGCTTCTCCAACCACCTCTATAGGGAATAAACCTGCAGCAACTAAGGTTGAAGAATATAAAGCCAAGATGCCTTATCCTCAGAAACTCCGCCAAGCGGAACAGGATAAACAATTTGCCCGCTTTGCAGACTATCTAAGGACTCTTGAAATAAAGATTCTGTTTGCAGAGGCACTTGAGAAAATACCTTCTTATGCTAAGTTCATGAAAGAGATCTTAAGTCATAAGAAGGATTGGAGAGAAACTGAAAAGGTGTCTCTCACTGAAGAATGCAGTGCAGTCATTCTGAAAAGCTTGCCAGAGAAGCTTCAAGATCCAGGAAGCTTTATGATACCATGCACATTAGAAGGTGCTTGTACCAAGACAGCCCTTTGTGACCTTGGAGCAAGTATCAACCTAATACCTGCATCCACTATCAGAAAGCTTGGGTTGACTGAAGAAGTCAAACCAACCCGGATATGTCTCCAACTTGCTGATGGCTCCATTAAACATCCATCAGGCATAATTGAGGACATAATTGTCAAGGTTGGGCCATTTGCCTTTCTCACTGACTTTGTAGTGCTGGAAATAGAGGAGCACAAGAGTGCAACCATCATCCTAGGAAGACCTTTCCTAGCAACTGGACGCACTCTTATTGATGTACAAAAAGGGGAAGTGCCCCTGAGAGTCAATGAGGATGAGTTCAAGTTGAATGCTATCAAAGCTATGCAGTATCCAGACACATCAAATGACTGCATGAGCGCTGATATTATTGACTCTTTGGTGGAAGAGATCAATATGACTGAGAGTCTCGAATCAGAGCTAGAGGACATCTTTAAAGATGTTCATCCTGATCAGGAGGAACCAGAGGAAATAAAAGAACCTCTGAAAATTCCTCAGGAAAAGGATAAACCTCCCAAACCTGAGCTCAAACCACTACCACCATCCCTGAAGTATGCATTTCTGGGAAAAGGTGACACTTCCAGTGATCATAAGCTCTGCTTTAAATTCACAGGAAGAGGAGGCATTAATTCAAGTGCTAAGGACACACAAGACAGCTCTTGGATGGTCCATAAGTGATCTTAAGGGCATTAGCCCAGCAAGATACATACACAAGATCCTTTTGCAAGATAATGCCAAACCAGTGGTTCAACCACAAAGGCGGCTAAATCCAGCCATGAAAGAGGTGGTGCAGAAAGAGGTTACTAAGTTACTAGAGGCTGGAATTATTGATCCTATTTCTGATAGTCCCTGGGTGAGCCCTGTTCAAGTTATCCCCAAGAAGGGAGGCATGACAATGGTTCATAATGAAAAGAATGAATTGGTTCCTACAAGAACAGTTACAGGGTGGCGTATGTGTATTGACTACAGAAGGCTCAATACCGCCACCAGAAAGGATTATTTTCCTTTACCATTCATAGACCAGATGCTAGAAGGACTAGCTGGTCATGATTATTACTGCTTTTTTGATGGCTATTCAGGCTACAAGCAAATTGCAGTGGATCCTCAAGATCAAGAGAAAACAGCATTCACCTGTCCTTCTGGCGTATTTGCTTACAGAAGAATTCCTTTTGGTCTATGCAATGCACCTGCAACTTTTCAGAGGTGCATGTTATCCATCTTCTCTGATATGGTAGAGAAATTCCTGGAAGTCTTCATGGATGACTTCTCAGTATTTGGAGACTCATTCAGCTCCTGTCTTGATCATCTGGCACTTGTCCTGAAGAGATGCCAAGAGACTAACCTGGTCTTAAACTGGGAGAAATGTCACTTTATGGTGACTGAAGGAATTGTTCTTGGGCACAAAATTTCAAGCAAGGGAATAGAGGTGGATCAAGCAAAGGTAGAAGTAACTGAAAAATTACCACCACCTGCCAATGTTAAGGCAATCAAAAGCTTTCTGGGGCATGCAGGATTCTACAGAAGGTTTATAAAAGATTTTTCAAAATTGCAAAACCTCTAAGCAACCTGCTAGCTGCTGACATACCATTTGTGTTTGACACAGAGTGTCTGCAGGCGTTTGAGACCCTGAAAGCCAAGCTGGTCACAGCATCAGTCATTTCTGCACCAGACTGGACATTACCATTCGAACTAATGTGTGATGCCAGTGACCATGCTATTGGTGCAGTGCTGGGACAGAGGCACAACAAGCTTCTGCACGTTATTTATTATGCTAGCCGTGTTCTAAATGATGCACAGAAGAATTACACAACCATAGAAAAAGAGTTCCTTGCAGTGGTTTATGCCATTGACAAGTTTAGATCCTATTTAGTAGGGTCAAAAGTGATTGTGTACACTGACCATGCTACTCTTAAGTACTTACTCACAAAGCAGGATTCAAAACTCAGGCTCATAAGATGGGTGTTGCTTCTGTAAGAGTTTGATATAGAAATAAGAGACAGAAAAGGGACAGAAAACCAGGTAGCTGATCACTTGTCCCGGATAGAACCAGTAGCTGGGGCGTCCCTCCCCTCTACTGAGATCTCTGAGGCCTTTCCAGATGAGCAACTCTTTTCCATCCAGGAAGCACCATGGTTTGCAGACATTGCAAACTATAAAGCTGTGAGGTTCATACCCCAGGAGTACAGCAGGGTGCAAAGAAAAAAATTAATTTCAGATGCCAAGTACTACCTATGGGATGAACCATATCTCTTTAAGAGATGTGCAGATGGAATGATCCGAAGATGTGTACCTAGAGAGGAAGCACAAAGGATCCTATGGCATTGTCATGGATCACAGTATGGGGGACATTTCGGAAGTGAGCGAACAGCCACTAAGGTCCTCTAATGTGGCTTCTACTGGCCTATTCTCTATAGG
Source organism: Arachis stenosperma (assembly GCF_014773155.1). NCBI lineage: Eukaryota > Viridiplantae > Streptophyta > Magnoliopsida > Fabales > Fabaceae > Arachis > Arachis stenosperma. The sequence continues at coordinate 21,299,585 of NC_080379.1, forward strand.
GATGCCTGAGAGTTTGTGCGTAACTGTGACAGTTGCCAAAGAGCTGGTAACTTGCCTCATGGTTACACCATGCCTCAACAAGGGATCTTAGAGATTGAATTGTTTGATGTATGGGGTATTGACTTCATGGGTCCCTTCCCACCATCATACTCAAACACTTATATTCTGGTGGCAGTAGACTATGTATCTAAATGGGTAGAAGCAATTGCCAAACCCAATAATGATACTAAGACCGTGCTAAAATTCCTCCAGAAACACATCTTCAACAGGTTTGGTGTTCCCAGAGTACTAATCAGTGATGGGGGCACTCATTTCTGCAATAAACAGCTGTACTCTGCTATGGTCCGATATGGAATTAGCCATAAGGTGGCAACTCCGTATCATCCACAGACAAATGGGCAAGCTGAAGTCTCTAATAGAGAGCTAAAAAGAATCCTGGAACGGACTGTAATTGCCCGTAGAAAGGATTGGGCAAAGAGCTTGGATGATGCTCTGTAGGCGTACAGAACAGCATTCAAGACCCCTATAGGAACCTCTCCATACCAACTTGTGTATGGCAAGGCCTGTCATCTGCCCGTGGAACTGGAACATAAAGCCTACTGGGCAACCAGATTCCTAAACCTGGATGCTAAATTAGCTGGTGAAAAAAGATTGCTCCAGCTAAATGAGCTAGAGGAATTCAGACTCAGTGCCTTTGAAAATGCAAAAATTTATAAGGAAAAAGCAAAAAAGTGGCATGACAAGAAGTTGTCATCCAGAGTCTTTGAGCCAGGACAAAAAGTCCTGCTCTTCAACTCTAGGCTCAGACTATTTCCAGGAAAACTGAAATCCTGATAGAAGGGCCTGTCTGTGATTACAGGAGTGTCACCATATGGATATGTTGAGCTTCAGGATATTGATTCTGACAAAAAGTTCATTGTTAATGGACAGAGGATCAAACATTATCTTGAAAGCAATTTTGAGCAGGAATGCTCAAAACTGAGGCTTGAATGAGTCTCAGTACAGGTCCAGCTAAAGACAATAAAGAAGCACTTGCTGGGAGGCAACCCAGTCATTAACAGGTTATTTGTTTTACTTAATAAAAGTTTGTTATATATTCTTCAAGGTTGATCATCAAATATGAAGGAATTCACAGAGTTACAGAAGGATTCAGTGAAAAAAGCAGAGAAAAGGAGCTTGCTGGCAGGAAAACGCCAGTAAAGGGCACTCTGGGCATTAAACGCCAGAATGGATACCATTCTGGGCGTTTAACGCCAGTAAAGGCACCATTTTGGGTGTTAAACGCCAGAATGGGCACCATTCTGGGCGTTTAACGCCAGAATTACAGCATCCTGGGCGTTTAGTAAAACACCCAATGATAAAGGAGTTTCTGGCGTTTAACGCCAGCCAAGGTGCTTGGCTGGGCGTTAAACGCCCATAATGGCCACCAATTGGGCGTTAAACGCCAGAATGGATACCATTCTGGGCGTTTAACGCCAGAAAGGTAGGGGATGGAGATTTTACTTTCCACTTCAAATTTCTTCACACTTTCATGTTTTGACCAATAATTTTCTACATTAACATGTTACAAATTTTCATTATTCACCATCAAATTTCGAAAATCCAACAATTTTTTAAATTATTTCTCAAATCTCTTTCAAATCCCTTCCAAATCTTTTTCAAAAACTCAAGTATTTTTTCAAATTCTTTCCATATCTTCTCAAATATCTTCCAAAACTTTCGAAATCTCTCCCCCTCCCTTATAAATACACATTCGTACATCCCCCTCTCTTCACCATTCGAATTTGCTTCACCTCCTCTCTCTCCCCTTTCCTTTCTTTTGCTTGAGGGCAAGCAAACCTCTAAGTTTGGTGTGCTTTTTCGTGATCACTAAGCTAAGGTTCCTCAAGACCATGGCTCCCAAGGGAAAACAAACCAATTCAAGAGGCAAAAAAGAGAATACTCCAAAGAATGACTGGAGTCAAGAGAGGTTCTTAACCAAAGAACATGCAGACCATTACTACAAAATAATGGGTCTAAGGTCAGTGATCCTGGAAGTTAAATTCGATCTGAAAGAAGACGAATATCCGGAGATCCAAGAGCAAATTCGAAATAGAGGATGGGAAATTCTAACCAATCCTGAGACAAAGGTTGGAAGAAATATGGTTCAGGAATTCTACTCAAATCTGTGGCTGACAGATAAGCAGAGAATGACTGGAACTACTTTTCATACCTACAGAACCATGGTCAAAGGGAGAATTATTTACTTCCATCTGGACAAAATAAGAGAGGTCTTCAAATTGCCTCAACTACAAGATAATCCTAAATCCTTTAATAGGAGAATGGTGAGAGTAGATAAAGGGTTGGATCAAGTTCTAGAGGACATATGCCTCCCTGGAACTAAGTGGATGACCAATTCAAAAGGTGTCCCAAACCAACTCAAAAGGGGAGATCTCAAACCAGTTGCAAGAGGTTGGCTAGACTTCATTGGGCGTTCTATTTTGCCCACTAGTAACCATTCTGAGGTCACTATCAAGAGAGCAGTGATGATTCATTGCATTATACTGAGAAAAGAAGTGGAGATTCATCATCTGATTGCTTGTGAGATTTACACAATTGCAAACAAGAACTCCACTGAAGCCAAACTGGCTTACCCAAGCTTAATCTCTTTGCTATGTAAAGATGCTGGGGTGAGGATGGGAGTAGATGAATTCATCCCAATTGAACATCCAATCACCAAGAAGTCAATGGAAGGACAATTGCAAGATAACTCTATCAAAAGGAGGGAGCAGGAATTCCTCCCTGAACTTCTTGAATTTGACTACTGGGCCCGCCTAGAAGCATCTGTTGCCAAGCTGCAAGAAGCTATGGAACAAATTAAGGAAAAACAGCAGAATCAAAACTGCATGCTCTGCAAACTGCTGAAGGAACAAGAGAAGCAAGGACGTGAGCTACAGGAGCTGAAGCGCTAGAAGCTCTCCCTTGAAGGGTCAAACACCCCACAAGTTGAGGGAGCATCCACTTCTCAAAATCAAGGTTGTTGAGTCCTAACTCTATGATAACCTCTATCATTAGGAATCAATTTTAGAGTCATTTAAATATCTGTTTTTAATTTTCTGTTTTCTATTATTATTATTCTTCTCTTATAATTATCTTTGAGTCTCGTTCTTATTCCATGATTAATAAAATTTAAAGTTCAGGTCTTAAAGCTATAAATGTCCTATGAATCCATCAGCTCTCTTAAATGAAAAAATGCTTTAATCACAAAAGAACAAGAAGTACAGGATTTCAAATTCATCTTTGAAACTAGTTGAATCAGTTTGAAGTGCTGACAATACTTTCTGTTTTCTGAATGAATGCTTGAACAGTGCATATGTCTTTTGAATTTGTTATTTTAAGAATGTTAAAATTGTTGGCTCTTGAAAGAATGATGGAAAAGGAGAAATGTTATTGAGGATCTGAAAAATCATCAAATTGATTCTTGAAGCAAGAAAAAGCAGTGAATACAAAAAAAAGAGAGAGAAAAAGAAAAAGCAAGCAGAAAAAGCCAATAGCCCTTTAAACCAAAAGGCAAGGGTAAAAATAAAAAGGATCCAAGGCTTTGAGCATCAGTGGATAGGAAGGCCTACAAGAATAATATCCTGACCTAAGCGGCTAAACCAAGCTGTCCCTAACCATGTGCTTGTGGCGTGAAGGTGTCAAGTGAAAACTTAAAACTGAGCGGTTAAAGTCGTGATCCAAGGCAAAAAGAGTGTGCTTAAGAACCCTGGACACCTCTAATTGGGGACTCTAGAAAAGCTGAGTCACAATCTGAAAAGGTTCACCCAGTTATGTGTCTGTGGCACGGATGTATCCGGTGGTAATACTGGAAAACAGAGTGCTTTGGGCCACGGCCAAGACTCATAAAGTAGCTGTGTTCAAGAATCAATATATTTAACTAGGAGAGTCAATAACACTATCTGAATTCTGAGTTCCTATAGATGCCAATCATTCTAAACTTCAAAGGATAAAGTGAGATGCCAAAACTGTTCAGAGACAAAAAGCTGCTAGTCCCGCTCATCTAATTGGAGCTAGGTTTCATTGATATTTTGGAGTCTATAGTATGTTCTCTTCTTTTTATCCTATTTGATTTTCAGTTGCTTGGGGACAAGCAACAATTTAAGTTTGGTGTTGTGATGAATGGATAATTTATACACTTTTTGGCACTATTTTTAGTACATTTTAGTTAGTTTTTAGTATGTTTTTATTAGTTTTTATTTAAAATTCACTTTTCTGGGCTTTACTATGAGTTTGTGTGTTTTTCTATGATTTCAGGTATTTTCTGACTGAAATTGAGGGATCTGAGCAAAAATCTGATTCAGAGGCTGAAAAAGGACTGCAGATGCTGTTGGATTCTGACCTTCCTGCACTCGAAGAGGATTTTCTAGAGCTACAGAAGACCAATTGGCACGCTCTCAATTGCGTTGGAAAGTAGACATCCTGAGCTTTCCACAAATATATAATAGTCTATACTTTGCCCGATAATTGTTGGCCCAAACCGGCATTTCAAATCAGCTTCAGAATTCCCGGCGTTTAACGCCGGAACTGGCACAAAAGTTGGAGTTAAACGCCCAAACTGGCACAAAAGCTGGCGTTTAACTCCAGAAAAAGTCTCTACACATGAAAGCTTCAATGCTCAGCCCAAGCACATACCAAGTGGACCCCGGAAGTGGATTTTTATGTCATTTACTCATTCTTGTATACTCTAGGTCACTAGTTCACTATAAATAGGACCTTTTTCTATTGTATCTTTACCTCATGACACAATACACGTTTCATATTGTATCTTCTACGGCATGAGTCTCTAAATCCCATGGTTGGGGGTGCGGAGCTCTGCTGTGTCCTGATGGATTAATACAATTACTACTGTTTCTCATTCAATCACGCTTGTTTCTATTATAAGATATCACTTGTTCCTCAACTTGATGAATGTGATGATCCGTGACACTCATCATTCTCACCTATGAACGTGTGCCTGACAACCACCTCCGTTCTACCTTAGATTGAGTAGATATCTCTTGGATTCCTTGATCAGAATCTTCGTGGTATAAGCTAGAACAGATTGGCGGTCATTCTTGAGAATCCGGAAGGTCTAAACCTTGTCTGTGGTATTCTGAGTAGGATTCAGGGATTGAATGACTGTGACGAGCTTCAAACTCGCGATTGTGGGGCGTTAGTGACAGACGCAAAAGAATCACTGGATTCTATTCCGACATGATCAAGAACTGACAGATGAATAGCCGTGCTGTGACAGAGCACGTTGAACATTTTCACTGAGAGGATGGGAGGCCATTGACAACGGTGAAACCCAACATATAGCTTGCCATGGAAGGAACCTTGCGTGCATGAAGAAGAAGACAGTAGGAAAGTAGAGATTCAGAAGATGTAGCATCTCCAAAACCTCAACCTGTTCTCCATTACTGCAAAACAAGTACTTATTTCATGTTCTCTTACTTTTTACAACTAAATCTGAGAATTACTGATATCCTGACTAAGAGTTACAAGATAACCATAGCTTGCTTCAAGCCGACAATCTCTATGGGATCGACCCTTACTCACGTAAGGTATTACTTGGATGACCCAGTGCACTTGCTGGTTAGTTGTGCGGAATTGCAAAAGTGTGATTGTGATTTCGTGCACCAGCATACTTCTCTTGATGAATGAAAATACCATTTTCAGTTTATTTAATTTGCAGCCTAAGGAAAAAATTAAGTTCACCCATCATACTCATGTCAAATTCACTTGTCATGAGTTGTCCAAATTTAGAACAAAGGGATTCATTGGCTGATCCAAAAATAATGTTATCAACATATATTTGGACAAGAATAAAAGAATCATTAGAGTTCTTGATAAATAGATTTGTGCCTGTGGTGCCTTTTTGAAAACTATTTTTCAAAAGAAAAGAGCTACGTCTCTCATCCTAAGCTCTAGGAGCTTGTCTTAAACCATAGAGAGCTTTTGATAATTTGAAAACATGGTTAGAATGCTCTTTATTTTCAAAACCAGGTGGCTGCTCCACATACACTTCTCTATCTATCACACCATTCAAAAATGCACATTTCACATCCATTTGATATAATTTAAAACCACAAAATACAGCATAAGCTAAGAGAAGTCTTATGGCCTCTATTCGGGAAACAGGGGCAAAGGATTCATCAAAGTCTATTCCTTCTTCTCGGTCATATCCTTGTGCCACTAGCCTTGCTTTGTTTCTTGCAATGCTGCCATCTTCTCCTTGGAAATGCTGCCACTTTCTTTCCACTTGGCCTTGGAACCAAAGTCCACACTTTGTTCTTCTCAAACTCAAGAAGCTCATCCTCCATTGCTTTTATCCAAGAGGGGTCACTAAGGGCTTCCTTAATATTTTGAGGCTCCATTTGTGAGAGAAGGACAATGTTAGTTCCTTCGTTTGCCATTTGGTGTGGCAAAATCGTGATTCACACTCTTCACAACTCCGTGCAACTAACCAGCAAGTGCACTGGGTCATCCAAGTAATAAACCTTACGTGAGTAAGGATCGATCCTACAGAGATTGTCGGCTTGAAGCAAGCTGTGGTCATCTTGTTGATCTCAGTCGGGCAGATTCAATTGATTATGAGGTTTTGATAATTAAAAGATAAATAAAACATAAAATAAAATAAAGATACTTATGTAATTCATTGGTGGAAATTTCAGATAAGCGTTTGGAGATGCTTTGTTGCTTCTGAACCTCTGCTTTCCTATTGCCTCCATCCAATCATGTGCACTCCCTTCCATGGCAAGTTGTAAGTTGGTGGATGATGAGCGGATAATTTATATGCTTTTTGGCATTGTTTTTAGTATGTTTTTAGTAGTTTTAGTTAGTTTTTAGTATATTTTTATTAGTTTTTAGTTAAAATTCACTTTTCTGGACTTTACTATGAATTTGTGTGTTTTTCTATGATTTCAGGTATTTTCTGGCTGAAATTGAGGGATCTGAGCAAAAATCTGATTTAGAGGCTGAAAAGGACTGCAGATGCTGTTGGATTCTGACCTCCCTGCACTCGAAGTGGATTTTCTGGAGCTACAGAAGCCCAATTGGTGCACTCTCAACGGCGTTGGAAAGTAGATATCCTGGGCTTTCCAGCAATGTATAATAATCTATACTTTGCCCGAGATTTGATGGCCCAAACCGGCGTTGCAAATCAGCCTCAGAATTTCCAGCGTTTAACGCTGGAACTGGCATAAAAATTGGAGTTAAACGCCCAAACTGGCATGAAAGCTGGCGTTTAACTCCAGAAAAGGTCTCTACACATGAAAGCTTCAATGCTCAGCCCAAGCACACACCAAGTGGACCCAGAAGTGGATTTTTACGTCATTTACTCATTTCTGTATACCCTAGGTTACTAGTTCACTATTAATAGGATCTTTTGACATTGTATATGTACCTCATGACACTTTACACGTTTTCTTTGTGTACCTTCCACGGCATGAGTCTCTAAACCCCACGTTTTCTTGAAGGATTAATGCAATTACTACTGTTTCTTATTCAATCATGCTTGCTTCCTGGTGCGCGAAATTGTGAACTATACTTTTTCACAACTCTCATAATCCCTGGTAATGGCTCCAAAAACTTGGTGCGCTCAATACCATGGCATTACACAACTTCGCACAACTAACCAGCAAGTGCACTGGGTCGTCCAAGTAATAAACCTTACGTGAGTAAGGGTCGATCCCACGGAGATTGTTAGTATTGAAGCAAGCTATGGTCATCTTGTAAATCTTAGTCAGGCAAACTCAGATATATATGGTGATGAACGAAAATAACATAAAAGATAAAGATAGTGATACTTATGTAATTCATTGGTAGGAACTTCAGATAAGCGCATGAAGATGCCTTCCCTTCCGTCTCTCTGCTTTCCTACTGTCTTCATCCAACCCTTCTTACTCCTTTCCATGGCAAGCTCGTATAGGGTCTCACTGTTGTCAGCAGCTACCTCCCATCCTCGCAGTGAAAGCTAATGCACACACTCTGTCACAGTGCTGCCAATCACCGGTGTGGTTCCCTCCCCTACCGGAATAGAATAACTCTTTTGCGTCTGTCACTAACGCCCAGTAGGTTACAGGTTTGAAGCACGTCACAGTCATTCAATCATTGAATCCTACTCAGAATACCACAGACAAGGTTAGACCTTCCGGATTCTCTTGAATGCTGCCATCAGTTCTTGCCTATACCACGAAGACTCTGATCTCACGGAATGGTTGGCTCGTTTGTCAGGCGAGCACTCGGTTGTCAGGCGATCAACCATGCATCGTGCAATCATGAATCCAAGAGATATTCACCAAGCCTCAAATGCTTGTAGAACAAGAGTGGTTGTCAGTCACTTTGTTCATGAGTGAGAATGGTGATGGGCGTCAATCATCACCTTCATCATGTTGAAGAACAAGTGATATCTTGGATAAAGAACAAGCGGAATTTGAATGAAAGAACAATAGTAATTGCATTAGTACTCGAGGTACAGCAGAGCTCCACACCTTAATCTATGGTGTGTAGAAACTCCACCGTTGAAAATACATAAGCATAAGGTCTAGGCATGGCCGAATGGCCAGCCTCCCAATGATCTAAGAACTAAAATGTCCAAAGATGATCTAGAGATCTAAAAGTGATCAAAAGATTTCTATACAATAGTAAAAGGTCCTACTTATAAGAAACTAGTAGCCTAGGGTGTACAGAAATGAGTAAATGACATAAAAATCCTCTTCCGGGCCCACTTGGTGTGTGCTTGGGCTGAGCAATGAAGCAATTTCGTGTAGAGACTCTTCTTGGAGTTAAACGCCAGCTTTGGTGCCAGTTTGGGCGTTTAACTCCCATTTGGGTGCCAGTTCCAGCGTTTAACGCTGGGATTCCTTGAGGTGACTTTGAACGCCGGTTTGGGCCATCAAATCTTGGGCAAAGTATGGACTATTATATATTGCTGGAAAGCCCAGGATGTCTACTTTCCAACGCCGTTGAGAGCGCGCCAATTGGGCTTCTGTAGCTCCAGAAAATCCGTTTCGAATGCAGGGAGGTCAGAATCCAACAGCATCTGCAGTCCTTTTGAGTCTCTGGATCAGATTTTTGCTCAGGTCCCTCAATTTCAGCCAGAAAATACCTGAAATCACAGAAAAACACACAAACTCATAGTAAAGTCCAGAAAAGTGAATTTTAACTAAAAACTAATAAAAACATACTAAAAACTCAACTAAAACTACCAAAAACATACTAAAAACAATGCCAAAAAGTATACAAATTATCCGCTCATCACAACACCAAACTTAAATTGTTGCTTGTCCCCAAGCAACTGAAGATCAAATAAGATAAAAAGAAGAGAATATGCAATGAACTCCAAAAACATCTATGAAGATCAGTATTAATTAGATGAGCGGGGCTTTTATCTTTTTGCCTCTGAATAGTTTTGGCATCTCACTCTATCCCTTGTAATTCAGAATGATTGGCTTCTTTAGGAACTCAGAATCCAGATAGTGTTAATGATTCTCCTAGTAAAGTATGATGATTCTTGAACATAGCTATTTCTTGAGTCTTGGCCGTGGCCCAAAGCACTCTGTCTTCCAGTATTACCACCGGATACATACATGCCACAGACACATAATTGGGTGAACCTTTTCAGATTGTGACTCAGCTTTGCTAAAGTCCCCAATTAGAGGTGTCCAGGGTTCTTAAGCACACTCTTATTGCCTTGGATCACAACTTTATTTCTTTTCTTTTTTTTTCTTTTTTTCTTTTTTTTTTCGGTTTTTTTTTTTTCGTTTGCTTCCTTCTTTTTCTTGCTTCACGAATCATTTTTAATGATTTTTCAGATCCTCATTAACATGTCTCCTTTTTCATCATTCTTTCAAGAGCCAATATTCATGAACTACAAATTCAAAAGACATATGCACTGTTCAAGCATACATTCAGAGAACAAAAGTGTTGCCACCACATCAAAATAATTAAACTATTATAAAATTCAGAATTCATGCAATTCTTTTCTTTTTCAATTAAGCACATTTTATTTAAGAAAGGTGATGGATTCATAGGACATTCATAACTTTAAGGCATAGACACTAAGACACTAATGATCACAAGACACAAACATGGATAAACATAAGCATAAAATTCGAAAAACAGAAGAATAAAGAACAAGGAAATCAAGGAATGGGTCCACCTTAGTGATGGCGGCTCTTTCTTGCTCTTGAAGATCCTATGGAGTGCTTGAGCTCCTCAATGTCTCTTCCTTGTCTTTGTTGCTCCTCTCTCATGATTCTTTGATCTTCTCTAATTTCATGAAGGATGATGGAGTGTTCTTGATGCTCCACCCTCAGTTGTCCCATGTTGGAACTTAGTTCTCCTAGGGAGGTGTTTAGTTGCTCCCAATAGTTTTGTGGAGGAAAATTCATCCCTTGAGGAATCTCAGGGATCTCATGATGAGTGAGATCTCTTGTGTACTCCATCCTTTTCTTGGTGATGGGCTTGTCCTCATCAATGGGAATGTCTCCCTCTATGTCAACTCCAACTGAATAACAGAGGTGACAAATGAGATGAGGAAAGGCTAACCTTGCCAAGGTGGAGGTCTTGTCCGCCACCTTATAGAGTTCTTGGGCTATAACCTCATGAACCTCTATTTCTTCTCCAATCATGATACTATGGATCATGATGGCGTGGTCTATGGTAACTTCGGACCGGTTGCTAGTGGGGATGATTGAGCGTTGTATGAACTCTAACCATCCTCTAGCCACGGGCTTGAGGTCATGCCTTCTCAATTGGACCGGCTTTCCTCTTGAATCTTGCTTCCATTGTGCGCCCTCTTCACATATGACTGTGAGGACTTGGTCCAACCTTTGATCAAAGTTGACCCTTCTAGTGTAAGGATGCTCATCTCCTTGCATCATAGGCAAGTTGAACGCCACCTCACACTCTCCGGACTAAAGTCCAAGTATTTCCCCCGAACCATAGTGAGATAGTTCTTTGGATTCGGGTTCACACTTTGGTCATGGTTCTTTGTGATCCATGCATTGGCATAGAACTCTTGAACCATCAAGATTCCGACTTGTTGAATGGGGTTGGTAAGAACTTCCCAACCTCTTCTTCGGATCTCATGGCGGATCTCCGGATATTCACCCTTTTTGAGTGAAAAGGGGACCTCGGAGATCACCTTCTTCAAGGCCACAACTTCATAGAAGTGGTCTTGATGCACCCTTGAGAGGAATCTATCCATCTCCCATGACTCGGAGGTGGAAGCTTTTGCCTTCCCTTTCCTCTTTCTAGAGGTTTCTCCGGCCTTGGATGCCATAAATGGTTATGGAAAAACGAAAAAGCAACGCTTTTACCACACCAAACTTAAAATGTTTGCTCGTCCTCGAGCAAAAGAAGAAAGAAGAGAGTAGAAGAAGAAGAAATGAAGAAGAGGGAGATGGTGGTGTATTCGGCCAAGAAGGGGGAAGAAAGGGTGTTTAGGTTGTGTGAAAATGAAGAGTTGAAGAAGGGTATTTATAGGAGAGAGGGGGGTAAAGGTTCGGCCATTATGGGTGGGTTTGGGAGGGAAAGTGGTTTGAATTTGAAGGGTGAGGTTGGTGGGGTTTTATGAAGGATGGATGTGAGTGGTGAAGAGAAAGATGGGATTTGATAGGTGAGGGGTTTTTGGGGAAGAGGTGTTGAGGTGATTGGTGAATGGGGGAAGAAGAGAGAGAGTGATGGTAGGGTCCTGTGGGGTCCACAGATCCTGTGGTGTCAAGGAAAAGTCATCCCTGCACCAATTGGCACTCAAAATCACGTTTTGAGGCATTTCTGGCGTTAAACGCCGGGCTGGTGCCCATTCCTGGCGTTTAACGCCAGGTTCTTGCCCTTTACTGGCGTTTAACGCCAGTCTGGTGCCCCTTTCTGGCGTTAAACGCCCAGAATGGTGCCAGACTGGGCGTTAAACGCCCAACAGCTAGCATTACTGGCGTTTGAACGCCAGCTTCTTCTCCTCCAGGGTGTGCTGTTTTTCTTCCTGTTTTTCATTCGTTTTTGCTTTTTTCATTGTTTTTGTGACTTCTTATGATCATCAACCTACAAAAAAGATAAAATAACAAAAGAAAATAATTAACTATAAAACATTGGGTTGCCTCCCAACAAGCGCTTCTTTAATGTCATTAGCTTGACAGAGGACTCCCATGGAGCCTCAGAAATACTCAGAACCGTGTTGAAACCTCCCAACACCAAACTTAGAGTTTGAATGTGGGGTTTCAACACCAAACTTAGAGTTTGGTTGTAGCCTCCCAACACCAAACTTAGAGTTGACTGTGGGGGCTCTGTTTGGCTCTGTTTTGAGAGGAGCTCTTCATGCTTCCTCTCCATGATGACAGAGGGATATCCTTGGGCCTTAAACACCAAGGATTTTTCATTCACTTGAATGATTAACTCTCCTCTGTCAACATCAATCACAGCCTTTGCTGTGGCTAGGAAGGGTCTGCCAAGGATGATGGATTCATCCATGCACTTCCAGTCTCTAGGACTATGAAATCAGTAGGAATGTACTGGTCTTCAACTTTAACCAGAACATCCTCTACAAGTCCATGGGCTTGTTTTCTTGAGTGTCTGCCATCTCTAATGAGATTCTTGCAGCTTGCACCTCTAAGATCCCTAATTTCTCCATTACAGAGAGGGGCATGAGGTTCACACTTGACCCTAAGTCACACAAGGCCTTCTTGAAGGTCATGGTGCCTATGGTACAAGGTATAGAAAACTTCCCAGGATCCTGCCTCTTTTGAGGCAGTTTCTGCCTAGACAAGTCATCCAGTTCTTTGGTGAGCAAGGGAGGTTCATCCTCCCAAGTCTCATTTCCAAATAACTTGTCATTTAGTTTCATGATTGCTCCAAGGTATTTAGCAACTTGCTCTTCAGTAACATACTCATCCTCTTCAGAGGAAGAATACTCATCAGAGCTCATGAATGGCAGAAGTAAGTCCAATGGAATCTCTATGGTCTCATTTTGAGCCTCAGATTCCCAAGGTTCCTCATTGAGGAACTCAGAGGAGATTGGTGCACGCCCATTGAGGTCTTCCTCAGTGGCGTCCACCTCCTCTCTTTCCTCTCCATATTCGGCCATGGTTATGGCTTTGCACTCTCCTTTTGGATTTTCTTCTGTATTACTTGGGAGAGTACTAGGAGGGAGTTCAGTAATTTTCTTGCTCAGCTGTCCCACTTGTGCCTCCAAATTCCTAATGGAGGACCTTGTTTCAGTCATGAAACTTTGAGTGGTTTTGATTAGATCAGAGACCATGGTTGCTAAGTCAGAGTGGCTCTGCTTAGAACTCTCTGTCTGTTGCTGAGAAGATGATGGAAAAGGCTTGCTATTGCTAAACCTGTTTCTTCCACCATTGTTGTTGTTGAAACCTTGTTGAGGTCTCTCTTGATTCTTCCATGAGAAATTTGGGTGATTTCTCCATGAAGAATTGTAGGTATTTCCATAGGGTTCTCCTAGGTAATTCACCTCTTCCATAGAAGGGTTCTCAGGATCATAAGCTTCTTCCTCAGATGAAGCATCCTTAGTACTGTTTGGTGCATTTTGCATTCCAGACAGACTTTGAAAAATCAAATTGACTTGTTGAGTCAATATTTTATTCTGAGCCAATATGGCATTCAGAGTGTCAATCTCAAGAACTCCTTTCTTCTGACTGGTCCCATTGTTCACAGGATTCCTTTCAGAAGTGTACATGAATTGGTTATTTGCAACCATTTCAATCAATTCTTGAGCTTCTGCAGGCGTCTTCTTCAGATGAAGAGATCCTCCAGCAGAGCTATCCAAGGACATCTTAGATAGTTCAGAGAGACCATCATAGAAAATACCTATGATGCTCCATTCAGAAAGCATGTCTGAAGGACATCTTCTGATTAATTGTTTGTATCTTTCCCAAGCTTCATAGAAGAGGGATTCTCCATCCTTCTGTCTGAAGGTTTGGACTTCCACTCTAAGCTTACTCCATCTTTGTGGTGGAAAGAACTTTGCCAAGAAGGCATTGACTAGCTTTTCCCAAGAGTCCAGGCTTTCTTTAGGTTGAGAATCCAACCATATTCTAGCTCTGTCTCTTACAGTAAAAGGGAATAGCATCAGTCTATAGACCTCAGGGTTAACCCCATTAGTCTTGACTGTGTCACAGATTTGCAAGAATTCAGCTAAAAACTGATGAGGATCTTCCATTGGAAGTCCATGGAACTTGCAATTCTGTTGCATTAGAGAAACTAATTGAGGCTTAAGCTCAAAGTTGTTTGCTCCAATGGCAGGGATAGAGATGCTTCTCCCATAGAAGTCGGGAGTAGGTGCAGTAAAGTCACCTAGCACCTTCCTTGCATTGTTGGCATTGTTGTTGTTTTCGGCTGCCATGGGTTCTTCTTCTTTGAAGAATTCGGTCAGGTCCTCTAAAGAGAGTTGTGCTTTGGCTTCTCTTAGCTTCTCTTCAAGGTCCTTTCGGGTTCAGGATCAGCTTCAACAAGAATGCCTTTGTCTCTGCTCCTGCTCATATGAAAGAGAAGAGAAAAAGAAAATGTGGAATCCTCTATGTCACAGTATAGAGATTCCTTGAAATGTCAGAGGAAAAGAGAATAGAAAGAAGAAGGAGAGAAGAATTCGAACTTTAATTAGATAAGGTTCGAATTGTGCATTTAGAAGGAGTGGTACTCCATAAATAGAAGGATGTGAGAAGGAGGGAAGAGGATTTTCGAAAATTCAATTAAAAGATTTTGAAAACATTTTGAAAATTTGACTGATAATTTTCGAAAATTGAAAGTGGAAGAGAAATCAAGTGATTTTTGAAAAAGATTTTGAAATTAGAAACTAAAAGATTTGATTGAAAACTAATTTGAAAAAGATATGATAAAAAATATGATTGAAAGGTTATTGTCTTAAAAAGATGTGATTGAGAAGATATGATTTGAAAACCATTTTAAAAGATATGTTTTGAAAATTATTTTAAAGATTTGATTTGGAAAATTAGTGACTTGCCTAACAAGAAAGATATGATTCAGACATAAAACCTTCCTTAACAGAAAAGGCAAAAAATGTTCAATCAAATCATTAATTGTTAGTAAGTATCTTTGAAAGGAAAGAAATTAATTTTGAAAACATTTGAGTGAAAAGATTTGATTTGAAAAAGATTTGATTTTGAAAAACTTGAAAAAATTGATTTGAAAACAAAATCTTCCCCTAGCACCATCCTGGCGTTAAACGCCCAGAATGGTATACATTCTGGCGTTTAACGCCCAAAATGCTACCTTTTTGGGCGTTAAACGCCCACCAGGTGCCCTGGCTGGCGTTTAAACGCCAGTCTGCCTTCTTCACTGGGCATTTTTGAATGCTCAGCTTTTTCTGTATTCCTCTGCAGTGTGTTCTGAATCTTCAATCCCTTGTATCATTGACTTGAAAAGACACAAATTAAAAATATTTTTGGATTTTTAATAATTAAAATGCAACAAGAATCAAATAACAATGCATGCAAGACACCAAACTTAGCAGTTTGTATACTACTGACACTAATGAACTGAAAATGCATATGAGACACACAAAATACTCAAGTCAATAGAATTCAAAGATCAGAGCAAGTGAATCATCAAGAACATCTTGAAGATCACTAAGACATATGAATGCACGTAATTGACACCAAACTTAGGATGAGACACTAGACTCAAACAAGAAATATTTTTGAATTTTATGATTTTTTTAATTTTTTAATTTTTTTTTTGTGTTTTTCGAAAACTAAGTGGAAAAAGAAGGTATCAAAATTCTTAATGAGAATTCCAGGAATCAGTGCAATGCTAGTCTAAGACTCCGGTCCAGGAATTAGACATGGCTTCACAGCCAGCCAAGCTTCCAAAGAAAGCTTCGGTCCAAAACACTAGACATGACCAAAGGTCAGCCAAGCCTTAGCAAATCACTGCTCCAAAAGCAAGATTGATACGAAATCAACAAGCTCTTGTGGTGATAAGTTGAAACCTCGGTCCAATCAGATTAGACATGGCTTCTCAGCCAGCCAGATTTCAACAAATCATCATGAAACTCTAGAATTCATCTTCAAGAATTTCGAAGAAAAAAAAATACCTAATCTAAGCAACAAGATGAACCGTCAGTTGTCCAGCCTGAACAATCCCGGGCAATAACACCAAAAAGTTGATGTTGTTGCCGGATCTTGGCACTGATGTTACCAAAGGCTTGCTCAAAACTAGAACAATCCCCGGCAACGGCGCCAAAAACTTGGTGCGCGAAATTGTGAACTATACTTTTTCACAACTCTCATAATCCCTGGTAATGGCTCCAAAAACTTGGTGCGCTCAATACCATGGCATTACACAACTTCGCACAACTAACCAGCAAGTGCACTGGGTCGTCCAAGTAATAAACCTTACGTGAGTAAGGGTCGATCCCACGGAGATTGTTAGTATTGAAGCAAGCTATGGTCATCTTGTAAATCTTAGTCAGGCAAACTCAGATATATATGGTGATGAACGAAAATAACATAAAAGATAAGATAGTGATACTTATGTAATCATTGGTAGGAACTTCAGATAAGCGCATGAAGATGCCTTCCCTTCCGTCTCTCTGCTTTCCTACTGTCTTCATCCAACCCTTCTTACTCCTTTCCATGGCAAGCTCGTATAGGGTCTCACTGTTGTCAGCAGCTACCTCCCATCCTCGCAGTGAAAGCTAATGCACACACTCTGTCACAGTGCTGCCAATCACCGGTGTGGTTCCCTCCCCTACCGGAATAGAATAACTCTTTTGCGTCTGTCACTAACGCCCAGTAGGTTACAGGTTTGAAGCACGTCACAGTCATTCAATCATTGAATCCTACTCAGAATACCACAGACAAGGTTAGACCTTCCGGATTCTCTTGAATGCTGCCATCAGTTCTTGCCTATACCACGAAGACTCTGATCTCACGGAATGGTTGGCTCGTTTGTCAGGCGAGCACTCGGTTGTCAGGCGATCAACCATGCATCGTGCATCATGAATCCAAGAGATATTCACCAAGCCTCAAATGCTTGTAGAACAAGAGTGGTGTCAGTCACTTTGTTCATGAGTGAGAATGGTGATGGGCGTCAATCATCACCTTCATCATTGAAGAACAAGTGATATCTTGGATAAAAGAACAAGCGGAATTTGAATGAAAGAACAATAGTAATTGCATTAATACTCGAGGTACAGCAGAGCTCCACACCTTAATCTATGGTGTGTAGAAACTCACCGTTGAAAATACATAAGCATAAGGTCTAGGCATGGCCGAATGGCCAGCTCCCAATGATCTAAGAACAAAAATGTCCAAAGATGATCTAGAGATCTAAAAGGATCAAAAGATTTCTATACAATAGTAAAGGTCCTACTTATAAGAAACTAGTAGCCTAGGGTGTACAGAAATGAGTAAATGAAAAAATCTCTTCCGGGCCCACTGGTGTGTGCTTGGGCTGAGCAATGAAGCAATTCGTGTAGAGACTCTTCTTGGAGTTAAACGCCAGCTTTGGTGCCAGTTTGGGCGTTTAACTCCCATTTGGGTGCCAGTTCCAGCGTTTAACGCTGGGATTCCTTGAGGTGACTTTGAACGCCGGTTTGGGCCATCAAATCTTGGGCAAAGTATGGACTTTATATTGCTGGAAAGCCCAGGATGTCTACTTTCCAACGCCGTTGAGAGCGCGCCAATTGGGCTTCTGTAGCTCCAGAAAATCCGTTTCGAATGCAGGGAGGTCAGAATCCAACAGCATCTGCAGTCCTTTTGAGTCTCTGGATCAGATTTTTGCTCAGGTCCCTCAATTTCAGCCAGAAAATACCTGAAATCACAGAAACACACAAACTCATAGTAAAGTCCAGAAAAGTGAATTTTAACTAAAACTAATAAAAACATACTAAAAACTCAACTAAAACTACCAAAAACATACTAAAAACAATGCCAAAAAGTATACAAATTATCCGCTCATCACTTCCGTTCTAAGATATCACTTGTTCTTAACCCGGATGAATGTGATGATCCGTGACACTCATCATCATTCTCAACTATGAACGTGTGCCTGACAACCACCTCCGTTCTACCTTAGATTAAGTAGATGTCTCTTGGATTCTTTAATCAGAATCTTCGTGGTATAAGCTAGAACTGATGGTGGCATTCAAGAGAATCCGGAAGGTCTAAGCCTTGTCTGTGGTATTCTGAGTAGGATTCAATGATTGAATGACTATGACGAGCTTCAAACTCCTGAGGGTGGGGCGTTAGTGACAGACGCAAAAGAATCACTGGATTCTATTCCGGCCTGATT